>NC_053022.1:21045806-21160629 GCF_003073215.2 Triticum urartu
ATGCCCTAGAGGCAATAATAAAGTTGTTATTTATATTTCCTTATATCATGATAAATGTTTATTATTCATGCTAGAATTGTATTAACTGGAAACTTAGTACAAGTGTGAATACATAGACAAACAGAGTGTCACTAGTATGCCTCTACTTGACTAGCTCGTTGAATCAATGATGGTTATGTTTCCTAACCATAGACATGAGTTGTCACTTGATTAACGGGATCACATCATTAGAGAATGATGTGATTGACTTGACCCATCTGTTAGCTTAGCATGATGATCATTTAGTTTGTTGCTATTGCTTTCTCCATAACTTATACATGTTCCTGTGACTATGAGATCATGCAACTCCCGAATACCGGAGGAACACTTTGTGTATTATCAAACGGCACAACGTAACTGGGTGATTATAAAGGTGCTTTACAGGTGTCTCCGATGGTGTTTGTTGAGTTGGCATAGATTGAGATCAGGATTTGTCACTCCGATTGTCGGAGAGGTATCTCTGGGCCCTCTCAGTAATGTACATCACTATAAGCCTTGCAAGCAATGTAGCTAATGAGCTAGTTACGGGATGTAGCATTACGGAATGAGTAAATAGACTTGTCGGTAACGAGATTGAACTAGGTATTGAGATACCGACGACCGAATCTCGGGCAAGTAACATACCGATGACAAAGGGAATAACGTATATCGTTATGCGGTTTGACCGATAAAGATCTTCATAGAATATGTGGGAGCCAATATGAACATCCAGGTTCCGCTATTGTTTATTGACCGGAGACGTGTCTCGGTCATGTCTACATAGTTCTCGAACCCGTAGGGTCCGCACGCTTAACGTTCGGTGACATGACGAGGAGTCCCGGAGGTACCGAAGGTAGTTCGGAGTCCCGGATTTGATCACGGACATGACGAGGAGTCTCGAAATGGTCGAGACGTAAAGATCGATATATTGGAAGCCTATGTTTGGACATCGGAATGGTTCCAGATGAGTTCGGGCATTTCCAGGAGTATTGGGAGGTTACCGGAACCTCCCGGGGAGTATATGGGCCTTATTGGGCTTTAGGGAAAAGAGAGAGGGGCTGCCTAGGGCAGGCCGCGCGTCCCCCAAGGCCTAGTCCGAATTGGACTAGGGGGAGGGGCGGCACCGCCTCCTTCCTTCTCTTCTCTCTTTCCCTTCTTTCTCTCCTACTCCTACTTGGAAAGGGGGGAATCCTACTCCCGGTGGGATTAGGACTCCCTAGGGCGCGCCATAGTAGAGGGTCGGCCCTCCCCTCCTCCACTCCTTTATATACGGGGGAGGGGGCACCCCGTAGACACACAAGTTGATCATTGATCTCTTAGCCGTGTGCGGTGCCCCCCTCCACCATAATCCACCTCGGTCATATTGTAGCAGTGCTTAGGCGAAGCCCTATTCCGGTAGCATCATCATCACCGTCATCACACCGTCGTGCTGACGAAGATCTCCCTCGACACTCTGCTGGATCGTGAGTTCGTGGGACGTCACCGAGCCGAACATGTGCAGATCACGGAGGTGCCGTACTTTCGGTACTAGGATCGGTCGATCGTGAAGAAGTACGACTACATCAATCGTGTGGTCATAATGCTTCCGCTTACGGTCTACGAGGGTACTTGGAAAACACTCTTCCCCTCTTGTTGCTATGCATCACCATGATCTTGCGTGTGCGTCGGAATTTTTTTGAAATTACTGCCCAACACGATCATCACGTGAGATGGAGTAGTCATCAATGGTGAACATATCTATGTTGATCATATCTACTATATGATTCATGTTCGACCTTTCGGTCTCCATTGTTCCGAGGCCATGTCTCTACATGCTAGGCTCGTCAAGTTTAACCCGAGTATTCCGCATGTGCAAAACTGTCTTGCACCCGTTGTATGTAACGTAGAGCCTATCACACCCGATCATCACGTGGTGTCTCGGCACGATGAACTGTCGCAACGGTGCATACTCAGGGACAACACTTATACCTTGAAATTTTAGTGAGTGATCATCTTATAATGCTACCGCCGTAGTAAGCAAAATAAGATGCATAAAAGATAAACATCACATGCAATCAAAATATGTGACTTGATATGGCCATCATCATCTTGTGCCTTTGATCTCCATCTCCAAAGCACCGTCATGATCTCCATCGTCACCGGCTTGACGCCTTGATCTCCATCATAGCGTCGTCGTCGTCTCGCCAACTATTGCTTCTACAACTATCGCTAATGCATAGTGATAAAGTAAAGCAATTATATGGTGTTTGCATTTCATACAATAAAGTGACAACCATAAGGCTCCTGCTAGTTGCCGATAACTTTTACAAAATATGATCATCTCATACAATAACGTATATCACATCATGTCTTGACCATATCACATCACAACATGCCCTGCAAAAACAAGTTAGACGTCCTCTACTTTGTTGTTGCAGGTTTTACGTGGCTGCTACGGTATTCTAGCAAGAACCGTTCTTACCTACGCATCAAAACCACAATGGTGATTTTATCAAGTTTGTTGTTTTAACCTTCAACAAGGACCGGCCGCAGTCAAATTCGATTCAACTAAAGTTGGAGAAATAGACACCCGCCAGCCACCTTTATGCAGAACTAGTTGCATGTCTATCGGTGGAACAGGTCTCATAAACGTGGTCATGTAAGGTTGGTATGGGCCGCTTCATCCAACAATACCGCCGAATCAAAATAAGACAGTGGTGGTAAGAAGTATGATGATCACCGCCCACAACACTTTGTGTTCTACTCGTGCATATCATCTACGCATAGACCTGGCTCGGATGTCACTGTTGGGGAACGTAGCATGCAATTTCAAAATTTTCCTATGCTCACGCAAGATCTATCTAGGATATGCATAGCAACGAGAGGGGGAGAGTGTGTCCACGTACCCTCGTAGACCGAAAGCGGAAGCATTTGACAACGCGGTTGATGTAGTCGAACTTCTTCTCGTTCCGACCGATCAAGCACCGAACGTAGGGCACCTCCGAGTTCTGCAAACGTTCAGCTCGATGATGTCCCTCGAACTCTTGATCCAGCAGAGTGTCGAGGGAGAGTTTCGTCAGAACGACGGCGTGGTGACGGTGATGGTGAAGTGATCCGCGCAGGGCTTCGCCTAAGCACTACGACAATATGACAGGAGGCGTAAACTGTGGAGGGGGGCATCGCACACGGCTAACAGATGTTTTTTGTGTGTTCTAGCGGTGCCCCCACATATATATAGGTTGTAGGGGAAGAGAGGCAGCCAAGGGGGCGCCCCAAGTAGGAGGAATCCTACTTGGGTGTCTCACAATTCGGCCTCCCCCCTCCATATTCATCCGGAGGGGGAAGCAAGGAGGAGGGAGGAGAGAAGGAATGGGGAGGCCGAATTGCTCCCCTTCCTTTCTATCTTCCCCTCTTTCCTTCCCCCTTATTTTGGCCTACATGGGGCGCACCAGCCCCCTAGGGGCTGGTCTGTCCCCTTCTTGGCCCATTAGGCCCATGTAGTTCCCGGGGGATGTCCGGAACCCCTTCCGGTGACCCGATATGTACCCGGTACCCCCGGAACACTTCCGGCGTCCGAATATCATCGTTCTATATATGAATCTTTACCTATCGACCATTTCAAGACTGCTCGTCATGTCCGTGATCTCATCCGGTACTCCGAACAACATTCGGTCACCAAATCACATAACTCATATAATACAAAATTGTCATCGAACATTAAGCATGCGGATCCTACGGGTTCGAGAACTATGTACACATGACCGAGACACCTCTCCGGTCAATAACCAAAAGCGGAACCTGGATGCTCATATTGATTCCTACATATTCTACGAAGAACTTTATTGGTCGTACCATAATGACAACATACGTTATTCCCTTTGTCATCGGTATGTTACTTGCCCGAGATTCGATCGTCGGTATCAACATACCTAGTTCAATCTCGTTTCCGGCAAGTCTCTTTACTTGTTCCATAATACATCATACTGCAACTAACTCATTAGTCACATTACTTGCAAGGCTTATTATTATGTGTATTACCGAGAGGGCCCAGAGATACCTCTCCGATACTCGGAGTGACAAATCCCAATCTCGATCTATGCCAACCCAACAAACACCTTCAGAGATACCTGTACTGCATCTTTATAATCACCCAGTTACGTTGTGACGTTTGATAGCACACAAGGTATTCCTTCGGTATCCGGGAGTTGCATAATCTCATAGTCGAAGGAATATGTATTTGACATGAAGAAAGCAATAGCAATAAAACTGAACGATCAACATGCTAAGCTAACGGATGGGTCTTGTCCATCACATCATTCTCCTAATGATGTGATCCCGTTCATAAAATGACAGCACATGTCTATGGTTAGGAAACTTAACCATCTTTGATTAACAAGCTAGTCTAGTAGAGGCTTACTAGGGACACGGTGTTTTGTCTATGTATCCACACATGTATCCAGTTTCCGGTTAATACAATTCTAGCATCAATTATAAACATTTATCATGATATAAGGAAATATAAAATAACAACTATATTATTGCCTCTAGGGCATATTTCCTTCAGATAGGTAAAACGAAACATTAGGTAAATCAATACTTCCACCGATTGGATTTATAAGCTGGGTACGAATCTTTAGATCTTCGATATGACTAATAAAACATGTATAATATGCCACAATAATTATATGCTTAGAAACTTTATTTGACGATGAATATAAATAAATATTTTTTGTAAAATGTAATGTACATATTTTTCTATTCATACTGAAGACCTAAAAAAACATGCTCGACTAATAACCCCAAGCAGAGGGAGCACCGTACCTTATTTGATGTAGTCATTGACAAGTTGTTGCTGTAATTTTTTTGTAGATAAACCTGGTATCTAGAATGCCACTCTCCAAAAGCAGCACGCTAAATTTATTTATAGCATGCTAAATAGTGCTAAACGGTTTACCATGGTTCTCCTCCAGGCGGTATAGCGCCACTATAACATAGATAGCGCGCTATTTCAAACTATGATGTAAACTGAAAAGATTAAGAAGACATACATTGCCGAGGAAAACCGGGACCTTGCCGGTTTGGCACGAGCGATGATGGAGGTTGTCGGCCCCTAAAATCACAGAATGGAGGAAATCGGTTTGGGGAAATTGATTTGTTGGTCTGTAGCGTTTGTAGGGTTCCTCGAGGAAATTGCCGAGCTCTCTGCGTCGTGCTCCTGTGGGGGGAAATGTGTCGTTGGTGATGCTGCCCAAGTGAATACCACCTCGCTGGTAGGGAAAGCAGACCCACAACCGTAAGCAAGGGTGTAGGAGAGGAGTACAACTGATGAGAAGCTCCTACCATTGCCTTCGGGATTTAGATGGGGACGACGGCGGAGACCAGGCCGAGCTGGAGGTAAGGGTTGGGGGAGGAGGCGAAGGCAGGGTGCTCTCGCACTCACGGGAAGGGGGGAGAAGAAGGTGGAAACTCCCATTGCGAGTGTCGTCGGACCAGCATTGACAACGGAGACACACAAGTCTGTTCCTGGGTTACTGATGTTTATCGCTTCGCCTCCTTCTAACGGAGCCCTTTTTTTACACCTGGCTTCTTTTACCTAAGTTGGATTTCTAATTCAAAAAATGTTCATGAATTCAATAGAAAAATCTTGAAATCAAAACATGATCATGAATTTGAAATATTCAGCAGTTAAAAAAATATTGGTGAATTCAATAAATGTTCAAAAGTTCATGAATTTAAAAATGTTCATGAATTTGAAAGAGTTCATGAATTAAAAAATATCCACAAATTCAAAAATGTTCATGAATTCAAGAGAAGGGTCAAAAGTATTAAGAATTCAAAAAATGTTCATGAATTCAGAAGCATTTAATGAATTCATAAAATGCTTGTGCATACAATAAAGTTAAAAAGTAAAAAAATATTCACTAATTTGAAAAAAGTTCTTGGGTTCAATAAATTTTCACAAATAGAAAAGGAGTTCACTATTTTTTAAAATGTTCAAGCCGTCAAAAAAGTTAATTAGTTAAAAAGTCAAAAATAAAATAGTAAAGAAAACAAAACCACAAAATTGGAAATTGAAAAAGAAGAGAAAACCATGCAGGAAAAGCACAGTATAATGGAAAAGAACAAGAAAATCAGAAAAAACTAAAGTGAAAACAAAACTTGGAGCAAAATAGAATAAAAGGGAAATGAAAAAGAAAAAATCCAGAAAAGACGGAACCCCTTGTAAAAAAACCCGCTCCTAAACAAAAGCAGCACTTGCGTTCCTTAGCACTACTGGGCCGGCCCAGTATTAGCGATTGTGGGTGATTCGCCCCTTGCAACATATTGGGCAGCTCCTGCTGTTGCAATTGCAAAGTTATTTTTCGCTTTTGCTAGAGAAATTATTTGGTTTCACTCAATTTATTTTTCTATTGCATGAAAGAGCCCCACCGTCGGAAGCTCCTAAACAGCTCTCGCTGAAGCTTTTTCTCCCCTCGCAATGTATTGGGCCAGACCATTTACATGCGTATATTTGTACAAAGGAAATGCGAGAAGGGGGGATCGATCCCTGATCTTCAGGTCGAATGCGGCGACTATTTATCGCTTTAAGCGAGACAAGCACCAGCTCTCGCTGAAGCTTTTTCTCCCCTCGCAACATATTGAGCCAGCCCATTTACATGGGTATATTTGTAAAAAAAGGAAATGTGATAAGGCAGGAATCAATCCCCGATCTTCAGGTCGAATGCGCGCTGCACTAGCCACTCCGCCCAACCTCCTTTCATGGTAAGAACAAGGGGCGCCACCCACTTGAGGCTAGTTGAGCCGTTTTCTTTAAGATTTTTTGCTTATTTTATTTATTTTCTTTTTTTCTTCCCTGTTTTCTTTCGCTTTCTCTGTTCCCCTTTTTCTTTCTTTTATTTTTACTTTTTACTATTTTATTTCTCCGTTTTTCCTTCTTTTTGCATTTTGTATCTTTTGTTTTTAATTTAATTTTTATTTCTTTATTTTGTTTCTATTTTCTGTTTTGTTTGCTCTGTTGGTTATTATTAAACATTTTTTGTATATGCCAACAATACTTCTAACATTTCTTCTCCATTTTTTGCTTTTTTTTTCTTATGTTTGTTTTCCTTTTCACTCTACATTTTCGTATATGTCAAAAACATTTTTTAATAAGTGATCAACATTTTTTGCATACACATTCAAATTCTCCGAACACTTATTCAATAATTTTTAAATATATTTTTTAAAATTTTAATACTTATTTAACATTTTGCAAATACATGTTCAACATATCTCAAATACTCATTCAACATTTTATTATATCTTGTTCAAAAAAATGAAATACTTGTTCAACAATTTTTAATACTCGTTTAACATTTGTTAAATACTTTTTGAACATTTTTAATACTTATTATTTAAAATTTTCAAATACTTGTTCAACTTTTTTAAATACTTATCCAGTAATTTTTCAAAAAGGCCTTTGCCTCCCGCGCAGCTGGGCCGACCCATATGGGCTTCTCCGACGCGGCACTTCCCCATGTGCTTGGAATTGGTTGGGATCAAAATCGCATGACGAAAATTACGTGAATCCTAGACGCATCACATGAACAACAAAAATGATAGGGAAGCAAAGACCGGATTAATTGAACAAAATCGCATGATGCAAGTAGCGGCCGGAAGCACGACCGGGGTGGGCGCCGTACGAGTTCCTCCCGGCAGTGTGCGACCTCTGCCGCCGCTGTCGTGCGTGAGAAGATTTACATGGAAGCAAGACAGCGGCAGGAGTGACGACAACGACGACGTCTGCATAGGCGAGATCACGATGGGACTTGCAGCATTGATCTGAACGTGTACGATGTGGTGGAGCTTGATGGATTGCTCAAGGACCGGATTTCATGGCGAATCTTTCACTGCCATGTCAACATCATTACTTGCCTAGTTAGTGATTACCAGCCCAGTCAGCATCCTTAATAAGAAAACCACCTTCAATTCTTTCCAAAACCGCTCAGGGGTGAAATTTATCCGGTTTTACAAAGTTCAGGGGGTGATTTATCCGGTTTTAGAGTTCAGGTTGGATTTGATCCATTGAGGCAGATTTGAGGGGGAAAAGTATACTTTCTTCCGAGAAATAAGGGTCGCCCGTTCTAAGTACTGGTTCGGCATACTGGCGCTCAAAGGTCATTCTACTGGGCCGGCCCAGCCAAACTTCAATCGAGTTCGCTAGCTTGTAGGTAACGCACAAAAAACAGCCCAAAATGTTGCTATCCCCCAAAAGTAGCTATCCTCGAGGATCTGGCAGACCACCAGACCTAGTACTTCATCCGTTCCTAAATATTTGTTTTTCTAGAGATTTCAACAACTGACTATATACGAAGCAAAATGAGTGAATCTACACTCTAAAATATATCTATATACATCTGTATGTGGTAGTCCATTGGAAATCTCTAAAAAGACAAATATTTAAGAATGGGGGGAGTACGTGCTAGTGGCCAATTCCAGGTGTATTATTTAAGAGCATTTGTTGCCGCACAATTTATTGCACATGTACCGTTTTACCGTAGCACCTTGATTTTTGAATTATTTATAAGAATTTTGACAAAAGTTCATGAATTACAAAATTGTTCATCGATTTTGAAAACAAGTTCATCATATTTGATAAAAAAAAGGTCAAGATTTTGAGAAAACAGTTAAGCGTTTTTGAAAAAGTTAATAAATTTTGAAAAGAAACATTATTTATTTTTAAAAATAGCTCACAAATTGAGAAAAAAGTTCATCAATTTTGAAAAAAAGTTCATCACTTTTAAAAATAGTTCACAAATATTGAGAAAAAAGTCAAGGGAAATAGTTCATCAATTTTTTTGGGGAAATATTTCACAAATGTGTTTAAGAAATTTCATCGAATTTGGAAAAACGTTCTTTGATTTTGAAAAAATTTCATCAAATTTGGAAAATGTCATCGGTTTTGGGAAATAGTTCACTATTTTGGAAAAATGTTCACCAATTTGGAAAAAAAACTCATCAATTGTTAGCTTTTGTAAAAAAGAAAAAAAAACATTCCATGAAAAAAGAAACAAAAACAAAAAACGGAATTAAAATGTTGCAATAAAGAAGAAAAGAGGAAAAGGCTATGAGTAACACATGTGGTGAGGTTGGCGGTGTGATTGATGCCGCGTGCACTAATCCTCGCTACCACGTTCGAATCATGCAACCGTATAGTTTTTTGCACCTTTACAAAAAAAGGCAGAATGGGCCGGCCCAACACGACGACGGGAGGGGGAGGGGGGGGGGGGCGGGTGCACCCGTTTGCGAAGCCTAAAGAAACGAGCGCAGAGGATGCTGTTTAGGAAATTTTTTTCCGCACCATCCACCATAGCTCGCTTGACTAACAATAATAGGCTGAAGCCAGTCCACTTACAAAGGTTAGATATACTAGTCGTTAACTCGTGCATTCGCACGGGCCATCAAATAAACTGTATGTATTAATAGAAAACCACTTACTTATAGTCAGGGGTGGAGCCAGGGTTTAGACATGAGGGGGGCGAGGAAGATAATAATTGTTCGAGAGACACAACACAATAATATAGTCTCAAACGTATAATTGAAATGATTGTATTGCAACATATGTTTGTTAATACATAAAAGAAAACTGCATATCAACTGGACTGGGGTTGGAATTAGCATCTACAAAGATTTGTATTTGCCATGACAATTTGAGCTAGATGCAATGGGCTTGAAAAACGAATATGTTTTAGCTGTATTCTTTCTCTTCATCCTTCAGTGATTTAAACATTAAACAAGCCGTTAAATTAGTTTTCTAGAATGTAATTCTCCCGTGTCTAATTAGTGAACTAAACTACGGCCTCGACGGAATTGTATGAATGCAAAAAGATAATTATTTGCCTGTGACATACCTTGATCATTGAAACTGATCTTATGATTCATAATGCCGGTGCAGCAGACAAACATGCATGGTCTCCATCGTAGAATCAGTCGCCGTTGGAGTATAGTGCCCTCTGCCCTGTGACGCAGCGGCGGAAACAGCGAGAGCCGAGAGACGGCGGCGACGACGGCGTACGGGCTTATGGTGCCAGCAGACCTAGCCGTCACGATGCTCACTAACGAAATTATGGGAAAGATAGGAAACAGATTGCCTGATCTTACGGATGCGTAATCTTTTTTCTCTCTGATTTGTACAACGAGCGATCAAGGCATCAAGCGATGCTTTCTCATGTTGGGCCTTTGGGTGTCGTGGCTAGGCCATTAGTGTTGAACATATGTCTATTGGTCTGCACTTTACATATTCGTACAGATTGTACTAGTATACCTGGCAACGAAAACTCATATGGGGGGGGGGGGGGGTGTGGAGACGATGGGGGGTGTCTGACCCCTGCTCGCACCCCCTGCCTCCGCCCCTGCTTATAGTTAACACAGAATGCCAACTATCTCCCAACCTAGTAGTTTTACTAAGAAAAATGTTGTTACCCAAATAATTACTTGCTTGAGTGGTTAAAAAAAGCACTTGCCTATGTGAGCAAAATAAACTGTGTTACAAACCAGAACAAACCTAATTAGGATATCTGGGTGAGACCAAAACAAATTCAGTACTGATTAATTAGTTGCTACCATTGTCCTCAAACATCCAATAATAACACACATCTCTGTTATCACCATGCACGTCCAAGGCTCCAGTGCCTCTGCAACTTCATCTGATCCCTCACTTGCCGCTTCTTGCATTACATGGTGCTAATCCTGCTCTTCAATACTAAATTATGTAATTATTCTACCTACAGTTGTAAGAGAACGAATACAACTTTCCATATCAGTGTATGTACTTATCACATATACCCACTTTTCTAAGAAAAGAAATACAAAATCCTCTAGTACATTTTTCACTAACTCCTCAGAAATCACAACATGCTAGCTGCTCAGCATGGTATATATATATTTCTCTTCTCACCTGTTATTCCAAATCGAGTGGCATGGATGACCATGCATCAGTTCATTGAAAAGTTTCTGACATAAAAACCATCCAAAACAATGATAATTCGTTACGCCAAAAGTGAAGTATTTAAGTGTCCATGATCTCAAATATAAATATGGAATTTGGACCATATGAAAATTTGTTTATTTAATCTGTAGTTTTCATTTCTTATTAGTTCGAAGAGCGTGCACAATTTAGCATGTTGTGCAGATGTAGCAACTGCCCAACTACAGAATATATCACCTGAATGACAATTGGGAACTTGAACCCAAGACATGTTCCACTTTTATTCAGTTTGTGCCTTTAAATGCTTCGGTCAAGATATCAACCACACAATTATCTTTGGCCAGCACAACATCAATACGTAGATACATAGCCAGATAACATGCATGTAAGACATGACCTGTTTCGTACATAAACAGTTATAGAGATATAACCGTACATCTATTGCGGAGAAAATACCTGATGTGGTTGCGGACGACATTGATGACGTCGTTGCTGGACAAATCAATGTTGCTGTTGCTGTTGTTTGGATGAATTGTTGCTTGTTTCAAGTGGCTAAATGTGTCAGCCACTGTCTTGTACGTCCTAGTAAATAGGACTTCCCTCCTGAATGTACTCAGTGGTGCCATGGAATGCAGATTTTGTGAGCTTATGCACCCGGGCCTCACTATCCTAGCACTCCAATGTTGCTTTGAGATCTGTGCTACACAACTACCGTATTACATGGAATTTTCTCTTTTTCATTCCTCTCATATAAAACATGTCTTGAACTTCAAACTTTGCAGTACAACATAACTTTGTAACTAGAACGTGAGATAAAACTTTCAGATTTTTTTGTCCGACATAAATATGAAAAATAAGATTTTTTTTAATCAAACAAATCTCATTTTGTATATTTATGTTGGACCAAAAAATCTGTAAGTTTTATCCGACATTCTACATAGAAAGCTTTGTTGTGCTACAAAGTTGAAGTACAAATACATGTTCTATATGAGAGAAACAAAAAAGAAAAAATTATTTGCACGAATCGTGATACAGGAATGAGTGGTTGGATAAGGAGTACCCGGGTGCATAGGCTCTAAAACATGTTTTCGTGGTGCCATCTCAGATATCTGCAGGGAAAAGCTGAAGAAGGCCATCAGAATCAGCTAAGTAGAGAGAATGAGGAGGGCCGGGGTTCTGAACGGATCGTCGTCGTACTGGCCTGCAGCGTCGGCCTGTGAACGGCGACTAATTCTTCCAACGCGATCCTGCACAAAATTGGTCCGGTGTTATGCATACATAGAAAGTTGGCTCAACACTTCCACTTCCTTCCTCTTGGTCGGGAGCAGTCCACAGCAGACCGCCGTCGTTGCCAGCGCCATGTGGTCGTTGGTCCTTGTTTCGTTTTTCCAAGGAAGGTAGACAACCGTTCTTGTCGCCTCGATGGATTTCTTTATGAGGCGGCTATAGATGAGATGACACATAAGTCTAAAGATCAGCGGAAGGTGATGATCTGTCCGCATCGCATACAGGGAGACCTCAAAGTTAGGATCGGGTGGTCAGTAAGGATTGAGGAGGCGACTTCAATCCGTTCAGACCTAATTTCTAGTTGTAGCTATTGACCCGTGCTTACCTACGGTCCTTCCTGGAGACGCTAGGGGCAGACGGCCAAACCTGTAAGTCCTGCTGCTGGATTCGTTAGTGGCACACCTGGAAGCTGTGATGCTATGAAACGAAGGAAAATAGGAAGACAAAGAGACTGGATTAATTGGAGTGGTGCCATGCTATGAATCCTAACGTTGTTGCTAGCGCGGGATCGAAAGAGACACATGGAGAGGTGAGGGGAGGCGGCGGCGGTGGAGACACATGGAGAGGCGAGGGGAAGCGGCAAGGGAGCGAGATTGTCGCTGGGTCGCTGGACGATGCATGGGCTATTTTACGTAGCAGATTGAATCTGACGGAGCGAGATTGTCGCTGGGTCGTTGGACGATGCATGGGCTGTTTTACATACATTGAATTAGGAGTCCAGCTGTGAAATGATTATGTGAGTCTTCTAGGGAAAAAATGTATGGGTTAATCTACACCGTAATAATTCGGCCCCATCAGATAAACGGCTAATATTTTCTAATTAACGTGGGAATTTCTTGAGAGTAGGTAATTAGTATAAGTATAGATAGATAGATATAGATAGATAGATAGATATAGATAGAAGTATAGATATAGATATAGATAGATATATATAGATATAGATATAGATAGATAGATATAGATATTGATTAATTAGTTCTCTATTAGTGTTTTTTTCTCAAAGGGGGATGAATGATGTCTACTACGCAACTTTATCCTTGTAGACATTGTTGGGCCTTCAAGTGCAGAGTTTTGTAGGACAACAATAAATTTCTCCCAAGTGGATGACCTAAGGTTTATCAATCCGTGGGAGACGTAGGATGAAGGTGGTCTCTCTCAAACAACCCTGCAACCAAATAACAAAGAGTCTCTTGTGTCTCCAACACACCCGATACAATGATAAATTGTATAGGTGCACTAGTTCGGCAAAGAGATGGTGATACAAATGCAATATGGATGGCAGATATAGGTTTTTGTAATATGAAAATATAAAAACAACAAGGTAGCAAGTGGCAAAAGTGAGCGAAAACGGTATTGCAATGCTTGGAAATAAGGCCTAGGGTTCATACTTTCACTAGTGCAACTTCTCTCAACAATGATAACATAATTAGATCATATAACAATCCCTAAACGTGCAACAAAGAGTCACTCAAAAGTCACTAATAGCGGAGAATAAACAAAGAGATTATTGTAGGATACGAAACCACCTCAAAGTTATTCTTTCTGATCGATCTATTGGGCTGTTCCTAGAAGTGTCACAAACAACCCTAGAGTTCGTACTAAAATAACACCTTAAGACACACATCGACCAAAACCCTAATGTCACCTAGATACTCCAATGTCACCACAAGTATCTGAGGGTTTGATTATACGATATGCATCACACAATTTCAGATTCATCTATTCAAACCAACACAAAGAACTTCAAAGAGTGCCCCAAAGTTTCTACCGGAGAGTCAAGACGAAAATGTGTGCCGACCCCTATGCATAAGTTCACAAGGTCACAGAACCCGCAAGTTGATCACCAAAACATACATCAAGTAGATCACGTGGATATCCCATTGTCACCACAGATAAACACATGCAGGACATACATCAAGTGTTCTCAAATCATTAAAGACTCAATCTAATAAGCTAACTTCAAAGGGAAAACTCAATCCATCACAAGAAGGTAGAGGGGGAGAAACATCATAAGATCTAACTATAATAGCAAAGCTCGCGTTACATCAAGATCGTGCCATATCAAGAACACAAGAGAGAGAGATCAAACACATAGCTACTAGTACCTACCCTCAGCCCCGAGGGTGAACTACTCCCTCCTCGTCATGGAGAGCGCCAGAATGATGAAGATGCCCACCGGTGATGGTTCCCCCCTCCGGAAGGGTGCCAGAACGGGCTCCCGATTGGTTTTTGGTGGCTACACAGGCTTGCGGCGGCGGAACTCCTGATCTAGGTTTCTTTTCGGTGGTTTATGTATTTATAGGAATTTTTGGCGCCGGTTTCACGTCAGGGGGGTCGACGAGTCAACCACAAGGACGGAGGGCACGCCCGAGGGGGTAGGACGCGCCCTCCACCCTTGTGGAGGCCTTGTGGCTCTTCTGGTCCAACTCTTTTGCTTCGGGGGCTTCTTCTGGTTCATAAAAAATCACCGTAAATTTTCAGCTCAATTGGACTCCGTTTGATATTCCTTTTCTACGAAACTCAAAAACAAGAAAAAAAACAGAAACTGACACTGGGCTCTAGGTTAATAGGTTAGTCCCAAAAGTTTTATAAAATAGCATATAAATGCATATAAAACACCCACGATAGATAATATAATAGCTTGGAACAATAAAAAATTATAGATACATTGGAGACATATGAAGCATCCACAAGCCTAATCCATGCTCGTCCTCGAGTAGGTAAATGATAAAAACAAATTTTTTGACGTGGAATGCTAGATAACATATTTAACCATGTAGTTTTTCTTTATTGTGGCATGAATTTTCAGATCCATAAGATTCAAAACAAAAGTTTAATATTAATATAAAAACAATAATACTTCAAGCATACTAACAAGGCAATTATGTCTTCTCAAAATAACATGGCCAAAGAAAGCTTATTCCTACAAAATCATATAGTCTGGCTATGCTCCATCTTCATCACACACAATATTCAAATCATGCACAACCGGGATGACAAGCCAAGAAATTGTTTCATACTTTTGACGTTCTCAAACCTTTTCAACTTTCACACAATACATTAGCATGAGCCATGGACATAGCACTATAGGTGGAATAGAATATAGTGGTTGTGGAGAAGACAAAAGAGGGAGGTAGTCTCACATTAATTAGGCGTATCAACGGGCTATGGAGATGCGCATCAATAGATATCAATGTGAGTGAGTAGGGATTGCCATGCAACAGACGCACTAGAGCTATAAGTTTATGAAAGCTCAAAAAGAAAACTAACCTGGCTGTAGTCTTTCCCTAACAGACGCGGTCGGTCAGCAATAGTCTTTCTCGACTGACTATCTATCGGCGAAAGCTGTATTTCCAACCAACCTGGCTGCTGGGGATATAGTGTTGTGGTGTAGTGTAAGTGGGTGCGCATCCAACTTGCTTGCTCATGAAGACCTAGGGCAATTTGAGGAAGCCCATCGTTGGAATATACAAGCCAAGTTCTATAATAAAAAATTCCCACTAGTATATGAAAGTGACAACATAGGAGGCTTGCTATCATGAAGATCAAGGTGCTACTTTGAAGCACAAGTGTGGTAAAAGGATAGCAGCATTGCCCCTTCTCTCTTTTTCTCTCATTTTTTTTGTTTTTGGGACTTCTCTTTTTTTCCTTTTCTCTCTTGTTTTATTTTCTTATTTCCTCACATGGGACAATCCTCTAATAATGAAGATCATCACACTTTTATTTACTTACAACTCAAGAAGTACAACTCGATACTTAGAAAAAAATATGACTCTATATGAATGCCTCCGGCGGTGTACCGGGATGTGCAATGACTCAAAAGTGGCATGTATTAAAAATGATGAATGATGGTTTTGCCACAAATACGATGTCAACCACATGATCATGCAAAGCAATATGACAATGATGGTATGTGTCATAATAAATGGAATGATGGAAGTTGCATGGCAATATATCTCGGAATGGCTATGGAAATGCCATAATAGGTAGGTATGGTGGCTGTTTTGAGGAAGGTATATGGTGGGTTTAAGGTACCGGCGAAAGTTGCGCGGCACTAGACAGGCTAGGAATGGTGGAAGGGTGAGAGTGCGTATAATCCATGGACCCAACATTAGTCATAAAGAACTCACATACTTATTGAAAAAATCTATTAGTCATCAAAACAAAGTACTACGCGCATGCTCCTAGGCAGATAGATTGGTAGGAGAAGACCATCGCTTGTCCCCGACCGCTACTCATAAGGAAGACAATCAAAAAATATCTCATGCTCCAACTTCATTACATAACTGTTCACCATACGTGCATGCTACAGGACTCACGAACCTTAACACAAGTATTTCTCAAATTCAAAATTACTCACTAGCTTGACTCTAATATCACCATATTTATATCTCAAAACAATCATTAGGAATCAAACTTCTCATAGTATTCAATGCACTTTATATGAAAATTTTAATTATATCCCTCTTGGATGCCCATCATATTAGGACTAGATTCATAACCTAAGAAAATTACCATGCTGTTTAAAGACTCTCAAAATAATATAAGTCAAGCATGAGAGTTCATCAATTTCTTCAAAATAAAACCACCGCCGTGCGCTAAAAATATATAAGTGAAGCACTAGAGGGAATGACAAACTACTCCAGAAGATATAAGCGAAGCACAATCGGTAGTTGAATAATTATGTAACTATGTGAAGACTCCTTCTCATAAATAAAATTTCAGATCTTAAGTACTTTATTCAAACAGCAAACAAAACAAAACAAAATGACATTGCACCCATATCATGTGAAGAAGCAAAAACTTAGGTTCAACCAAAACTGACCGATAATTGTTGAAGAAGAAAGGTGGGATGCCTACCGAGGCATCCCCAAGCTTAGATGCTTGAGACTTCTTGAAATATAGGGATGCCTTGGGCATCCCCAAGCTTGAGCTTTTGTGTCTCCTTAATTTCTTTCATATCGCGGTGTCCCTAAATCTTAAAATCTTCATCCACACAAAACTCAACAAGAACTCATGAGATAAGTTAGTATAAATCCATGCAAAACCTTATCATTATCTACTGTAGAAAATCACTAAAATTATAATTTGACATTGCATACTAAAGGCCTCTGCATATTTAACACTCCTATCATCAAATAGAATCATTAGACAAGCAAACATATGCAAACAATGCAATCATAACATCAATCTGTCTAAACAGGATAGTCTGTAAACATTCTGAAAAATTAGCACATTGTAGATAATTTGTTTTTACTCATTGTGTGAAAATTTCAAGACTTTATCATGTTCTGACTATTCACAAATATTCAAAACATAACAGCAAACTTTCTGTTTTCAAAACAGCAACGTATAGACTTGTAAAATAAGCATGTTAAAGGCTATACTTGAATTTTTATTGAACTAAAAGATGCAAACAATGTTGGAAATATGCCATAGAGGCAATAATAAATTAGTTATTATTATATTTCCTTGTTCATGATAATCGTTTATTATCCATGCTAGAATTGTATTGATAGGAAACTCAGATACATGTGTGGATACATAGACAACACCATGTCCCTAGTAAGCCTCTAGTTGACTAGCTCGTTGATCAATAGATGGTTATGGTTTCCTGACCATGGACATTGGATGTCATTGATAACGGGATCACATCATTAGGAGAATGATGTGATGGACAAAGACCCAATCCTATGCCTAGCATAAGATCATGTAGTTCGTATGCTAAAGCTTTTCTAATGTCAAGTATCATTTCCTTAGACCATGAAATTGTGCAACTCCCGGATACTGTAGGAGTGCTTTGGGTGTGACAAACGTCACAACGTAACTGGGTGACTATAAAGGTGCACTACGGGTATCTTCGAAAGTGTCTATTGGGTTGGCACGAATCGAGACTGGGATTTGTCACTCCGTGTAAACGGAGAGGTATCTCTGGGCCCACTCGGTAGGACATCATCATAATGTGCACAATGTGATCAAGGAGTTGATCACGGGATGATGTGTTACGAAACGAGTAAAGAGACTTGCCGGTAGCGAGACTGAACAAGGTATCGGGATACCGACGATCGAATCTCGGGCAAGTATCGTACCGCTAGACAAAGGGAATTGTATACGGGATTGATTAAGTCCTTGACATCGTGGTTCATCCGATGAGATCATCGTGGAACATGTGGGAGCCAACATGGGTATCCAGATCCCGCAGTTGGTTATTGACCGGAGAGTCATCTCGGTCATGTCTGCATGTCTCCCGAACCCGTAGGGTCTACACACTTAAGGTTCGGTGACGCTAGGGTTATAGAGATATTAGTATGCGATAACCCAAAAGTTGTTCGGAGTCCCGGATGAGATCCCGGATGTCACGAGGGGTTCCGGAATGGTCCGGAGGTAAAGAATTATATATAGGAAGTGCTATTTCGGCCATCGGGACAAGTTTCGGGGTCACCGGTATTGTACCGGGACCACCGGAAGGGTCCCGGGGGTCCACCGGATGGGGCCACCTGCCCCGGGGGGCCACATGGGCTGTAGGGGGTGCGCCTTGGCCTATATGGGCCAAGGGCACCAGCCCCAAGAGGCCCATGCTCCAAGAATCAAGGGAGAGGAAGATTCCTAAAGGGGGAAGGCACCTCCGAGGTGCCTTGGGGAGGAGGGACTCCTCCCTGGCCGCACCCTTCCTTGGAGGAAGGGCCAAGGCTGCGCCTCCCCCCTCTCCCTTGGCCCTATATATAGTGGGGGGAAGGGAGGGCAGCCCAACCTAAGCCCTGGCGCCTCCCTCTCCCTCCCATGACACATCTCCCTCCTCCCACAGCGCTTGGCGAAGCCCTGTTGGAATCCCGCTACTTCCACCACCACGCCGTCGTGCCGTTGGATCTCCATCAACCTCTCCACCCCCCTTGCTGGATCAAGAAGGAGGAGACGTCGCTGCTCTGTACGTGTGTTGAACGCGGAGGTGCCGTCCGTTCAGCGCTAGGTTCATCGGTGATTTGGATCACGACGAGTACGACTCCATCAACCCCGTTCTCTTGAATGCTTCCACGCGCGATCTACAAGGGTATGTAGATCCACTCCTCCCTCGTTGCTAGATGACTCCATAGATAGATCTTGGTGACACGTAGGAAAATTTTGAATTTATGCTACGTTACCCAACAGTGGCATCATGAGCTAGGTCTATGCGTAGTTTCTATGCACGAGTAGAACACAAAGTAGTTGTGGGCGTTGATTTTGTTCAATATGCTTGTCGTTACTAGTCTTATCTTGATTCGGTGACATTGTGGGATGAAGCGGCCCGGACCGACCTTACACGTACTCTTACGTGAGACTGGTTCCACCGACTGACATGCACTAGTTGCATAAGGTGGCTAGCGGGTGTCTGTCTCTCCCACTTTAGTCGGATCGGATTTGATGAAAAGGGTCCTTATGAAGGGTAAATAGCAATTGGCATATCACGTTGTGGTTTTTGCGTAGGTAAGAAACGTTCTTGCTAGAAACCCATAGCAGCCATGTAAAACATGCAAACAACAATTAGAAGACATCTAACTTGTTTTTGCAGGGTATGCTATGTGATGTGATATGGCCAAAAGGATGTGATGAATGATATATGTGATGTATGAGATTGATCATGTTCTTGTAATAGGAATCACGACTTGCATGTCAATGAGTATGACAACCGGCAGGAGCCATAGGAGTTGTCTTAATTTATTTATGACCTGCGTGTCAACATAAACGTCATGTAATTACTTTACTTTATTGCTAACCGTTAGCTGTAGTAGTAGAAGTAATAGTTTACGAGACAACTTCATGGAGACACGATGATAGAGATCATGATGATGGAGATCATGGTGTCATGCCGGTGACGATGATGATCATGGAGCCCCGAAGATGGAGATCAAGAGGAGCAAAGTGATGATGGCCATATCATGTCACTATTTGATTGCATATGATGTTTATCATGTTTATACATCTTGTTTACTTAGAATGACAGTAGTAAATAAGATGATCCCACACTAAAATTTCAAGAAGGTGTTCCCCCTAACTGTGCACCGTTGCGAAAGTTCGTCGTTTCGAAGCACCACGTGATGATCGGGTGTGATAGATTCTTACGTTCACATACAACGGGTGTAAGCCAGATTTACACACGCGAAACACTTAGGTTGACTTGACGAGCCTAGCATGTACAGACATGGCCTCGGAACACAAGAGACCGAAAGGTCGAGCATGAGTCGTATGGTAGATACGATCAACATGAAGATGTTCACCGATGATGACTAGTCCGTCTCACGTGATGATCGGACACGGCCTAGTTGACTCGGATCATGTAATCACTTAGATGACTAGAGGGATGTCTATCTGAGTGGGAGTTCATAAGATGAACTTAATTATCCTGAACATAGTCAAAAGGTCTTCGCAAATTATGTCGTAGCTCGCGCTTTAGTTCTACTGTTTAGATATGTTCCTAGAGAAAATTTAGTTGAAAGTTGATAGTAGCAATTATGCGGACTAGGTCCGTAAACCGAGGATTGTCCTCATTGCTTCATAGAAGGCTTATGTCCTTAATGCACCGCTCAGTGTGCTGAACCTCGAACGTTGTCTGTGGATGTTGCGAACATCTGACATACACATTTTGATAACTACGTGATAGTTCAGTTAAATGGTTTAGAATTGAGGCACCGAAAACGTTTTTGAAACGTCGCGAAACATATGAGATGTTTCGAGGGATGAAATTGGGATTTCAGGCTCGTGCCCACGTCAAGAGGTATAAGACCTCCGATGATTTTCTTAGCCTACAAACTAAGGAGAAAAGCTAAATTGTTGTGCTTGTGCTCAGATTATCTGAGTACAACAATCGCTTGAATCAAGTGGGAGTTGATCTTCCAGATGAAATAGTGATGGTTCTCCGAAGTCATTACCACCAAGCTGCTAGAGCTTCGTGATGAACTATGATATATCAGGGACATATATGATGATCCTTGAGATATGCGTGATGTTTGACACCACGAAAGTAGAAATCAAGAAGGAGCATCAATTGTTGATGGTTGGTGAAACCACTAGTTTCAAGAAGGGCAAGGGAACAAAGGGATACTTCATGAAACGGCAATTCAGCTGCTGCTCTAGTGAAGAAACCCAAGGTTGAACCCAAACCCGAGACTGAGTGCTTCTGTAATAAGGGGAACAACCACTGGAGCAGAATTACCCTCGATACTTGGTAGATGAGAAGGCTGGCAAGGTCGATAGAAGTATATTGGATATACATTGTGTTGATGTGTACTTTACTAGTACTCCTAGTAGCGCCAGGGTATTAGATACCGGTTCGGTTGCTAAGTGTTAGTAACTCGAAACAAAAGGCTACGGAATAAACGGAGACTAGCTAAAGGTGAGCTGACGATATGTGTTGGAAGTGTTTCCAGGGTTGATATGATCAAGCATCGCACGCTCCCTCTACCATCGAGATTGGTATTAAAACCTAAATAATTGTTATTTGGTGTTTGCGTTGAGCATAGACATGATTGGATTATGTCTATCGCAATACGGTTATTCATTTAAAGAGAATAATGGTTACTCTGTTTATTTGAATAATACCTTCAAATGGTCTTACACCTGAAATGAATGGTTTATTGAATCTCGATCGTAGTGATACACATGTTCATGCCAAAAGATAGTAATGATAGTACCACCTACTTGTGGCACTGCCACTTAAGTCATATCGGTATAAAACGCATGAAGAAGCTCCATGTTGATGGATATTTGGGCTCACTCGTTTTTGAAAGGTTTGAGACATGCGAACCATGTCTATTGGTGTATATGCATGAAGAAACTCCATGCAGATGGATCGTTTGGACTCACTTGATTTTGAATCACTTGAGACATGCAAATCATACCACATGGGCAAGATGACTGAAAGCCTCGTTTTTCAGTAAAATGGAACTAGAAAGCAACTTGTTGGAAGTAATACATTTTGATGTGTGCAGTCCAATGAGTGCTGACGCGTGTAGTGGACATCGTTATGTTCTTACTTCACAGATGGTTTGAGTAGATGGTGAGTACATTTACTTGATGAATCATGAGTCTGAATTATTGAAAGGTTCAAGTAATTTCAGGGTGAAGTTGAAAGATCGTCGTGACAAGAGGATAAAATATCTATGATATGATCATAGAGATGAATATCTGAATTACGAGTTTGGCACAGAATTAAGACATTGTGGAAATTGTTTCACAACTAATACAGCCTGGAACACCATAGTATGATGGTGTGTCCGAACATCATAACTGCACCCTATTGGATATGATGCATACCATGATGTCTCTTATCGAATTACCACGATAGTTTATGGGTTAGGCATTAGAGACAACCACATTCACTTTAAATAGGGCACCACGTAATTCCGATGAGATGACACCATATGAACTATGGTTTAGAGAAACCTAAGCTGTCATTTCTTAAAAGTTTGGGGCTGCGACGCTTATGTGAAAAGTTTCAGGCTGATAAGCTCGAACCCAAAGCGGATAAATGCATCTTCATAGGACACCCAAAACAGTTGGGTATACCTCCTGTCTCAGATCCGAAAGCAATAAGGGATTGTTTCTAGAATCGGGTCCTTTCTCGAGGAAAAGTTTCTCTCGAAAGAATTGAGTGGGAGGATGGTGGAGACTTGATGAGGTTATTGAACCATCTCTTCAACTAGCGTGTGGCAGGGCACAGGGAGTTGTTCCTATGGCACCTACACCAATTGAAGTGGAAGCTTATGATAGTGATCATGAAACTTCAGATCAAGTCACTACCAAACCTCGTAGGATGACAAGGATGCGTACTACTTCAGAGTGGTACGTAATCCTGTCTTGGAAGTCATGTTGCTAGACAACAATGAACCTACGAGCTATGGAGAAGCGATGGTGGGCCCGGATTCCGATAAATGGCTCGAGGCCATAAAATCCGAGAGAGGATCCATGTATGGAAACAAAGTGTAGACTTTGACAGAACAGCTCGATGGTCATAAGGCTGTTGAGTGCAGATGGATTTTAAAAGGAAGACGGACAATGATGGTAAATGTCACCATTAAGAAAGCTCGACTTGTCGCTAAGATGTTTTCCGACAAGTTCAAAGAGTTGACTACGATGAGACTTTCTCACTCGTAGCGATGCTAAGAGTCTGTTGGAATTATATTAGCGATTACTGCATTATTTATGAAATCTTGCAGATAGGATGTCAAAACATTGTTTCCTCGACGATTTTCTTGAGGAAAGGTTGTATGTGATACAACCAGAAGGTTTTGTCAATCCTGAAAGATGCTAATAAGTATACAAAGCTCAGCAATCCTTCTAGGGACTGGAGTAAGCATCTCGGAGTTGGAATGTATGCTTTGATGATGATCAAAGATTTTGGGTTTATACAAAGTTTATGAGAAACTTGTATTTCCAAAGAAGTGAGTGGGAGCACTATAGAATTTCTGATAAATATATGTTGTTGACATATTGTTGATCAGAAATGACGTAGAATTTCTGGAAAGCATATAGGGTTATTTGGAAAGTGTTTTTCAATGGAAAGCCTGGATTAAGCTACTTGAACATTGAGCATCAAGATCTATAAGGATAGATCAAAACGCTTAATGGTACTTTCAAATGAGCACATACCTTGGCATGATCTTGAAGGTGTTCAAGATGGATCAGTCAAAGAAGGAGTTCTTGCCTGAGTTGTAAGGTATGAAGTTAAGACTTAAAGCTCGACCACGGCAGAAGAAAGAGGAAGGACGAAGGTCGTCCCCTATGCTTTTATCATAGGCTCTCTACAGTATGCTATGCTGTGTACCGCACCTGAAGTGTGCCTTGCCATGAGTTAGTCAAGGGGTACAAGAGTGATCCAAGAATGGATCACAGGACAGCGGCCAAAGTTATCCTTAGTAACTAGTGGACTGAGGAATTTTCTCGATTATGGAGGTGGTAAAAGAGTTCATCGTAAAGGGTTACGCCGATGCAAACTTTGACACTAATCCAGATTATTCTGAGTAGTAGACTGGATTCGTATAGTAGAACAGTTATTTGGAATAGCTCCAAATATAGCGTAGTAGCTGCATCTACAAGATGACATAGAGATTTGCGAAGTACATACGGATCTGAAAGATTCAGACCCGTTGACTATAACATCTCTCACAAGCATAACATGTTCAAACCCAGAACTCATCGAGTGTTAATCACATGGTAATGTGAACTAGATTATTGACTCTAGTAAACTCTTTGGGTGTTAGTCACATGGGGATGTGACCTTGAGTGTTAATCACATATCGATGTGAACTGGATTATTGACTCTAGTGCAAGTGGGAGACTGCTGGAAATATGCCCTAGAGACAATAATAAATTAGTTATTATTATATTTCCTTGTTCATGATAATCGTTTATTGTCCATGCTAGAATTGTATTGATAGGAAACTCAGATACATGTGTGGATACATAGACAACACCATGTCCCTAGTAAGCCTCTAGTTGACTAGCTCGTTGATCAATAGATGGTTACGGTTTCCTGACCATGGACATTGGATGTCATTGATAACGGGATCACATCATTAGGAGAATGATGTGATGGACAAAGACCCAATCCTAAGCCTAGCACAAGATCATGTAGTTCGTATGCTAAAGCTTTTCTAATGTCAAGTATCATTTCCTTAGACCATGAGATTGTGCAACTCCCGGATACCGTAGGAGTGCTTTGGGTGTGCCAAACGTCACAACGTAACTGGGTGACTATAAAGGTGCACTACGGGTATCTCCGAAAGTGTCTGTTGGGTTGGCACGAATCGAGACTGGGATTTGTCACTCTGTGTAAACGGAGAGGTATCTCTGGGCCCACTCGGTAGGACATCATCATAATGTGCACAATGTGATCAAGGAGTTGATCACGGGATGATGTGTTACGAAACGAGTAAAGAGACTTGCCGGTAACAAGATTGAACAAGGTATCGGGATACCGACGATCGAATCTCGGGCAAGTATCATACCGCTAGACAAAGGGAATTGTATACGGGATTGATTAAGTCCTTGACATCGTGGTTCATCCGATGAGATCATCGTGGAACATGTGGGAGCCAACATGGGTATCCAGATCCCGCTGTTGGTTATTGACCGGAGAGTCATCTCGGTCATGTCTGCATGTCTCCCGAACCCGTAGGGTCTACACACTTAAGGTTCGGTGACGCTAGGGTTATAGAGATATTAGTATGCGGTAACCCGAAAGTTGTTCTGAGTCCCGGATGAGATCCCGGACATCAGAGGAGTTCCAGAATGGTCCGGAGGTAAAGAATTATATATAGGAAGTGCTATTTCGGCCATCGGGACAAGTTTCGGGGTCACCGGTATTGTACCGGGACCATCGGAAGGGTCCCGGGGGTCCACCGGGTGGGGCCACCTGCCCCGGGGGGCCACATGGGCTGTAGGGGGTGCGCCTTGGCCTATATGGGCCAAGGGCACCAGCCCCAAGAGGCCCATGCGCCAAGAATCAAGGGAGAGGAAGAGTCACCTCCGAGGTGCCTTGGGGAGGAGGGACTCCTCCCTGGCCACACCCTTCCTTGGAGGAAGGGCCAAGGCTGCGCTTCCCCCCTTTCCCTTGGCCCTATATATAGTGGGGGGAAGGGAGGGCAGCCCAACCTAAGCCCTGGCGCCTCCCTCTCCCTCCCATGACACATCTCCCTCCTCCCACAGCGCTTGGCGAAGCCTTGTTGGAATCCCGCTACTTCCACCACCACGCTGTCGTGCTGTTGGATCTCCATCAACCTCTCCTCCCCCCTTGCTGGATCAAGAAGGAGGAGACGTCGCTGCTTCGTACATGTGTTGAACGCGGAGGTGCCGTCCGTTCGGCGCAAGGATCATCGGTGATTTGGATCCCGACGAGTACGACTCCATCAACCCCGTTCTCTTGAACGCTTCCGCGCGCGATCTACAAGGGTATGTAGATCCACTCCTCCCTCGTTGCTAGATGACTCCATAGATAGATCTTGGTGACACGTAGGAAAATTTTGAATTTATGCTACGTTACCCAACAAACAATACTCTAAATAACAGAAAGCAAATCCTAATAAAATAAAATGACGCTCCAAGAAAAACTCATATCACGTGGTGAATAAAAATATAGCCTCAAGTAAGGTTACCGATGAACGAAGACGAAAGAGGGGATGCCATCCGGGGCATCCCAAAGCTTAGGCTCTTGGTTGTCCTTGAATATTACCTTGGGGTGCCTCGGGCATCCCCAAGCTTATGCTCTTGCCACTCCTTATTCCATAGTCCATTGAATCTTTACCCAAAACTTGAAAATTTGACACTTTACTGAAACAAAAGCTATAAAACATGATCACTAGAGTAGCCTAATCATGTTAACACACAAAAACAGTAGGTATAAGTGTTGGGTTGTCTCCCAACAAGCGCTTTTCCTTAATGCCTTTCTAGCTAGGCATGATGATTTCAATGATGCTCATATAAAAGATAGGAATTAAAACATAATGGGAGCAGCATGAAGAATATGACTAACACATTTAAGTCTAACCCACATCCTATGCATAGGGATTTTGTGAGCAATCAACTTATGGGAACAAGAATCAACTTGCATAGGAAGGTAAAGGAAGCAAAACTTCAAGATCTTCAACATGTAGGGAGGAAACTTGATATTATTGGAACTCCTAGAAGCATATATTTCCCTCATAATAATTTTCAGTAGCACCATGAATGAATTCAATAACATAACCATCACATAAGGCATTACTTTCATGATCCATAAGCATAGAAATTGTACTACTCACCACATAAGACAAATTCTTCTCATTCATAGTAGTGGGAGAAAACTCAACAAAATAACTATCATGTGAGGCATAATCTAATTGAAAATTGAAATCATGATGACAAGTTTCATGGTTATCATTATTATTTATAGCATAAATGTCATGACAATAATCGTCATAAATAGGAGGCATGCTTTCATGATAATAAATTTGCTCATCATAACTTGGGGGACTAAAAATATCATCTTCATCAAACATAGCATCCCCAAGCTTGTGGCTTTGCATATCATTAGCATCATGGATATTCAAAGAATTCATAGTAACAACATTGCAATCATGCTCATCATTCAAAGATTTAGTGCCAAAGATTTTAATGCATTCTTCTTCTAACACTTTGGCACAATTATCGGAATCCTTATTTTCATGAAAGACATTAAAAAGATGAAGCATATGAGGCAACCTCAATTCCATTTTTTGTAGTTTTCTTTTATAGAATAAACTAGCGATAAAACAAGAAAAAAAAGATTCGATTGCAAGATCTAAAGATATACCTTCAAGCACTCACCTCCCCGGCAATGGCGCCAGAAAAGAGCTTCGTTGACGGGATGTGAGTGCCGCTTACCTAGCTTCCCCGGCAACGGTGCCAGAAAAGAGCTTGATGTCTACTATGCAACTTTATCCTTGTAGACGTTGTTGGGCCTCCAAGTGTAGAGTTTTGTAGGACAACAGCAAATTTCCCACAAGTGGATGACCTAAGGTTTATCAATCCGTGGGAGGCGTAGGATGAAGGTGGTCTCTCTCAAACAACCCTGCAACCAAATAACAAATAGTCTCTTGTGTCCCCAACACACCCAATACAATGATAAATTGTATAGGTGCACTAGTTCGGTGAAGAGATGGTGATACAAATGCAATATGGATTGTAGATATAGGTTTTCATAATATGAAAATATAAAAACAGCAAGGTAATAAGTGGTAAAACTGAGCGAAAACGGTATTGCAATGCTTGGAAACAAGGCCGAGGGTTCATACATTCACTAGTGCAAGCTCTCTCAAAAATGATAACATAATTAGGTCACATAACAATCCCTCAACGTGCAACAAAGAGTCACTCCAAAGTCAGTAATAGCGAAGAATAAATGAAGATATTATTGTAGGGTACGAAACCACCTCAAACTTATTCTTTCTAATCGATCTATTGGGCTATTCCTAGAAGTGTCACAAATAGCCCTAGAGTTCATACTAAAATAACACCTTAAGACACACATCAACCAAAATCCTAATATCACCTAGATACTCCAATGTCACCACAAGTATTCACGGGTTTGATTATACGATATGCATCACACAATCTCAGATTCATCTATTCAAACCAACACCAGGAACTTCAAAGAGTTCCCCAAAGTTTCTACCGGAGAGTCAAGACGAAAACGTGTGCCAACTCATATGCATAAGTTCACAAGGTCACAAAACCCGCAAGTTGATCACCAAAACATACATCAATTAGATCATGTGAATATCCCATTGTCACCACAGATAAACACATGTAGGACATATATCAAGTGTTCTCGAATCCTAAAATACTCACTACTGCAGGTTGCTGCTAACGCGACACTACGATCAGAGACCCTTCAACGAAACTGTGTGCAATGACAGAATCGCAAACGGTGGTGTAAAATAACCGTCAAAAAAGGTGCAAAATGTTTGCAATGGAGGATGCATCAAACACGGTTATAATTTTAGTTGCGTGTGCGATGCCAGGCATACAGTTTAGCTCAATTAACTGTTTGCGATGAGGAGAAACAAAGGAAACGGATAGCCAGATGAAGGTGTGTGCGATATACAGCATACGGTTCACTCGGATGAACTGTTTGTGATTAGGCAACACAAAAGAAACGGGCGGCCAGATGAAGGTGTGTGCGATATACGGCATGCGGTTCACTCAGATGAACTGTTTGCGTTGAGACAAGAGAACAGAAATGGATCAATATGACAGGATGTGTGTGATACACGGAAAATAGGTCTGTAATCAGAAATGTGTGCGAAAACCGATAATAAAACAGATGATTGCTTCTAATAAGACGTATATGATATGCTCGGTCTACACAACATCTATTGGCCATTGGGGGACAGGCGGTCATCCGGATACGCCATAAGGATGCAAAGAGGCATCCTATCAGCAAGGACTAGTTGTTCCACCAGTAGCTCATGTAAGAAAACTCTCAAGTTAAGTGTGAAGGAAATATGCCCTAGAGGCAATAATAAAGTTATTATTTATTTCCTTATATCATGATAAATGTTTATTATTGATGCTAGAATTGTATTAACCGGAAACATAATACATGTGTGAATACATAAACAAACAGAGTGTCACTAGTATGCCTCTACTTGACTAGCTCGTTAATCAAAGATGGTTATGTTTCCTAACCATGAACAAGGAGTTGTTATTTGATTAACGGGATCACATCATTAGGTGAATGATCTGATTGACATGACCCATTCCATTAGCTTAGCACCCGATCGTTTAGTATGTTGCTATTGCTTTCTTCATGACTTATACATGTTCCTATGACTACGAGATTATGCAACTCTCGTTTGCCGGAGGAACACTTTGTGTGCTACCAAACGTCACAACGTAAATGGGTGATTATAAAGGTGCTCTACAGGTGTCTCCAAAGGTACATGTTGGGTTGGCATATTTCGAGATTAGGATTTGTCACTCCGATTGTCGGAGGGGTATCTCTGGGCCCTCTCGGTAATGCACATCACATAAGCCTTGCAAGCATTGCAACTAATGAGTTAGTTGCGAGATGATGTATTACGGAACGAGTAAAGAGACTTGCTGGTAACGAGATTGAATTAGGTATTGAGATACCGACGATCGAATCTCGGGCAAGTAACATACCGATGACAAAGGGAACAACGTATGTTGTTATGCTGTCTGACCGATAAAGATCTTCATAGAATATGTAGGAGCCAATATGAGCATCCAGGTTCCGCTATTGTTTATTGACTGGAGACGTGTCTCGGTCATGTCTACATTGTTCTCGAACCCGTAGGGTCCGCACGCTTAAGGTTTCGATGATAGTTATATTATGAGTTTATGAGTTTTGATGTACCGAAGTTAGTTCGGAGTCCCGGATGTGATCACGGACATGACGAGGAGTCTCGAAATGGTCGAGACATAAAGATTGATATATTGGACGGCTATATTCGGACACCGGAAGTGTTTCGGGTGATTTCGGAGAAAACCGGAGAGCCGGAGGGTTACCGGAACCCCCCGGGAGAAGTAATGGGCCATATGGGCCTTAGTGGAGAGAGAGAGGGGCAGCCAGAGGTGGGCTGCGCGCCTCCTCCCCCTGGTCCAAATTGGACTAGGAGAGGGGGGCGGCGCCCCCCCCTTTCCCTCTCCCTCCCCAGTTCCTTCCCCCTCCTAGTAGGAGTCCTACTCCTACTAGGAGGAGGACTCCTCCTTGGCGTGCCATAGAGGGCCGGCCGGCCTCCTCCCCTTGATCCTTTATATACGAGGGCAGGGGGCACCCCTTGACACACATGTTGATCCACGTGATTAGATTCTTAGCCGTGTGCGGTGCCCCCTTCCACCATAGTCCTCGATAATATTGTAGTGGTGCTTAGGCGAAGCCCTGCGACAGTAGAACATCAAGATCGTCACCACGCCGTCGTGCTGATGGAACTCTTCCCCGACACTTTTCTAGATCGGAGTCCGGCGATCGTCATCGAGCTGAACGTGTGCTAAAACTCGGAGGTGCCGTAGTTTCGGTGCTTGATCGGTCGGGCCGTGAAGACGTACGACTACATCAACCACATTGTGCTAACGCTTCCGTTGTCCATCTACAAGGGTACGTACATCACACTCCCCCCTCTCATTGCTATGCATCACCATGATCTTGCGTGTGCGTAGGAAATTTTTTGAAATTACTACGAAACCCAACAGTGGCATCCGAGCCTAGGTTTTATGTGTTGATGTTATATGCACGAGTAGAACACAAGTGAGTTGTGGGCGATATAAGTCATACTGCTTACCAGCATGTCATACTTTGGTTCGGCAGTATTGTTGGACGAAGCAGCCCGGACCAACATTACGCGTACGCTTACGCGAGACCAGTTCTCCCGACGTGCTTTGCACATAGGTGGCTTGCGGGTGACAGTTTCTCCAACTTTAGTTGAACCGAGTGTGGCTACTCCCGGTCCTTGCGAAGGTTAAAACAGCACCAACTTGACAAACTATCGTTGTGGTTTTGATGCGTAGGTAAGATTGGTTCTTGCTTAAGCCCATAGCAGCCACGTAAAACTTGCAACAACAAAGTAGAGGACGTCTAACTTGTTTTTGCAGGGCATGTTGTGATGTGATATGGTCAAGACATGATGCTAAATTTTATTGCATGAGATGATCATGTTTTGTAACCAAGTTATCGGCAACTGGCAGGAGCCATATGGTTGTCGCTTTATTGTATGCAATGCAATCGCGTTATAATGCTTTACATTATCACTAAGCGGTAGCGATAGTCGTGGAAGCATAAGATTGGCGAGACGACAACGATGCTACGATGGAGATCAAGGTGTAGCGCTGGCGACGATGGTGATCACGACAGTGCTTCGAAGATGGAGATCACAAGCACAAGATGATGATGGCCATATCATATCACTTATATTGATTGCATGTGATGTTTATCTTTTATGCATCTTATCTTGCTTTGATTGACAGTAGCATTATAAGATGATCTCTCACTAATTATCAAGAAGTGTTCTCCCTGAGTATGCACCGTTGTGAAAGTTCTTCGTGCTGAGACACCACGTGATGATCGGGTGTGATAGGCTCTACGTTCAAATACAACGGGTGCAAAACAGTTGCACACGCAGAATACTCAGGTTATACTTGACGAGCCAAGCATATACAGATATGGCCTCGGAACACGGAGATCGAAAGGTCGAGCGTGAATCATATAGTAGATATGATCAACATAGTGATGTGCACCAATGAAACTACTCCATCTCACGTGATGATCGGACATGGTTTAGTTTATTTGGATCACGTAATCACTTAGAGGATTAGAGGGATGTCTATCTAAGTGGGAGTTCTTTAAGTAAATTAATTGAACCTAAATTTATCATGAAACTTAGTACCTGATAGTATCTTGCTTTTTTATGCTTGATTGTAGATAGATGGCTCGTGCTATTGTTCCATTGAATTTTAATGCATTCCTTGAGAAAGCAAAGTTGAAGGATGATGGTAGCAATTACACGGACTGGGTCCGTAACTTGAGGATTATCCTCATTGCTACACAGAAGAATTACATCCTGGAAGCACCGCTGGGTGCCAGGCCTGCTGCTGGAGCAACACCAGATGTTATGAACGTCTGGCAAAGCAAAGCTGATGACTACTCGATAGTTCAGTGTGCCATGCTTTACGGCTTAGAATCGGGACTTCAACGACGTTTTGAACGTCATGGAGCATATGAGATGTTTCAGGAGTTGAAGTTAATATTTCAAGCAAATGCCCGGATTGAGAGATATGAAGTCTCCAATAAGTTCTATAGCTGCAAGATGGAGGAGAACAGTTCTGTCAGTGAGCATATACTCAAAATGTCTGGGTATAATAATCACTTGATTCAATTGGGAGTTAATCTTCCAGATGATTGCGTCATTGACAGAATTCTCCAATCACTGCCACCAAGCTACAAGACCTTCGTGATGAACTATAATATGCAAGGGATGAATAAGACTATTCCCGAGCTCTTCGCAATGCTGAAAGCTGCGGAGGTAGAAATCAAGAAGGAGCATCAAGTGTTGATGGTCAACAAGACCACTAGTTTCAAGAAAAGGGGCAAAGGGAAGAAGAAGGGGAACTTCAAAAAGAATAGCAAGCAAGTTGCTACTCAAGAGAAGAAACCCAAACCTGGACCTAAGCCTGAAACTGAGCGCTTCTACTGCAAGCAGACTGGTCACTGGAAGCGGAACTGCCCCAAGTATTTGGCGGATAAGAAGGATGGCAAGGTGAACAAAGGTATATGTGATATACATGCTATTGATGTGTACCTTACTAATGCTCGCAATAGCACCTGGGTATTTGATACTGGTTCTGTTGCTAATATTTGCAACTCGAAACAGGGACTACGGATTAAGCGAAGATTGGCTAAGGACGAGGTGACGATGCGTGTGGGAAACGGTTCCAAAGTCGATGTGATCGCAGTCGGCACGCTACCTCTACATCTACCTTCGGGATTAATATTAGACCTAAATAATTGTTATTTGGTGCCAGTGTTAAGCATGAACATTATATCTGGATCTTGTTTGATGCGATACGGTTATTCATTTAAATCCGAGAATAATGGTTGTTCTATTTATATGAGTAATATCTTTTATGGTCATGCACCCTTAAGGAGTGGTCTATTTTTATTGAATCTCGATAGTAGTGACACACATATTCATAGTGTTGAAGCCAAAAGATGCAGAGTTGATAATGATAGTGCAACTTATTTGTGGCACTACCGTTTAGGTCATATCGGTGTAAAGCGCATGAAGAAACTCCATACTGATGGACTTTTGGAACCACTTGATTATGAATCACTTGGTACTTGCGAACCGTGCCTCATGGGCAAGATGACTAAAACACCGTTCTCCGGTACTATGGAGAGAGCAACAGATTTGTTGGAAATCATACATATAGATGTATGTGGTCCGGTGAATATTGAAGCTCGTGGCAGATATCGTTATTTTCTCACCTTCATAGATGACTTCAGCAGATATGGGTATATCTACTTAATGAAACATAAGTCTGAAACGTTTGAAAAGTTCAAAGAATTTCAGAGTGAAGTTGAAAATCATCGTAACAAGAAAATAAAGTTTCTACGATCTGATCGTGGAGGAGAATATTTGAGTTACGAGTTTGGTGTACATTTGAAAAATTGTGGAATAGTTTCGCAACTCACGCCACCCGGAACACCACAGGGTAATGCTGTGTCCGAACGTCGTAATCGTACTTTACTAGATATGGTGCGATCTATGATGTCTCTTACTGATTTACCGCTATCGTTTTGGGGATACGCTCTAGAGACGGCCGCATTCACGTTAAATAGGGCACCATCAAAATCCGTTGAGACAACGCCTTATGAACTGTGGTTTGGCAAGAAACCAAAGTTGTCGTTTCTGAAAGTTTGGGGCTGCGATGCTTATGTGAAAAAGCTTCAACCTGATAAGCTCGAACCCAAATCGGAGAAATGTGTCTTCATAGGATATCCAAAGGAGACTATTGGATACACCTTCTATCACAGATCCGAAGGCAAGACTTTCGTTGCTAAGTTCAGAAACTTTCTGGAGAAGGAGTTTCTCTCGAAAGAGGTGAGTGGGAGGAAAGTAGAACTTGACAAGGTAACTGTACCTGCTCCCTTATTGGAAAGTAGTGCATCACAGAAAACTGTTTTTGTGACACCTACACCAGTTAGTGAGGAAACTAATGATGATGATCATGAAACTTCAGAACAAGATACTACTGAACCTCATAGATCAACCAGAGTAAGATCCGCGCCAGAGTGGTACGGTAATCCTGTTCTGGAAGTCATGATACTAGATCATGATGAACCTACGAACTATGAAGAAGCGATGGTGAGCCTAGATTCCGCAAAATGGCTTGAAGCCATGAAATCTGAGATGGGATCCATGTATGAGAACAAAGTATGGACTTTGGTTGACTTGCCCGATGATCGGCAAGCAATTGAGAATAAATGGATCTTCAAGAAGAAGACTGACGCTGACGGTAATATTACTGTCTACAAAGCTCGACTTGTCGCAAAAGGTTTTTGGCAAGTTCAAGGGATTGACTACGATGAGACCTTCTCACCCGTAGCGATGCTTAACTATGTCCGAATCATGTTAGCAATTGCCGCATTTTATGATTATGAAATTTGGCAAATGGATGTCAAAACTACATTCCTGAATGATTTTCTAGAAGAAGAGTTGTATATGATGCAACCAGAAGGTTTTGTCGATCCAAAGGGAGCTAACAAAGTGTGCAAGCTCCAGCGATCCATTTATGGACTGGTGCAAGCCTCTCGGAGTTGGAATAAACGCTTTGATAGTGTGATCAAAGCATTTGGGTTTATACAGACTTTTGGAGAAGCCTGTATTTACAAGAAAGTGAGTGGGAGCTCTGTAGCATTTCTGATATTATATGTGGATGACATATTACTAATTGGAAATGATATAGAATTTCTGGATAGCATAAAGGGATACTTGAATAAGAGGTTTTCGATGAAAGACCTCGGTGAAGCTACTTACATATTAGGCATTAAGATCTATAGAGATAGATCAAGACGCTTAATTGGACTTTCACAAAGCACATACCTTGACAAAGTTTTGAAGAAGTTCAAAATGGATCAAGCAAAGAAAGGGTTCTTGCCTGTGTTACAAGGTGTGAAGTTGAGTAAGACTCAATGCCCGACCACTGCAGAAGATAGAGAGAAAATGAAAGATGTTCCCTATGCTTCAGCCATAGGCTCTATCATGTATGCAATGCTGTGTACCAGACCTGATGTGTGCCTTGCCATAAGTCTAGCAGGGAGGTACCAAAGTGATCCAGGAGTGGATCACTGGACAGCGGTCAAGAACATCCTGAAATACCTGAAAAGGACTAAGGATATGTTTCTCATATATGGAGGTGACAAAGAGCTCATCGTAAAAGGTTACGTTGATGCAAGCTTTGACACTGATCCGGACGATTCTAAATCGCAAACCGGATATGTGTTTACATTAAACGGTGGAGCTGTCAGTTGGTGCAGTTCTAAACAAAGCGTTGTAGCGGGATCTACATGTGAAGCGGAGTACATAGCTGCTTCGGAAGCAGCAAATGAAGGAGTCTGGATGAAGGAGTTCATATCCGATATAGGTGTCATACCTAGTGCATCGGGTCCAATGAAAATCTTTTGTGACAATACTGGTGCAATTGCCTTGGCAAAGGAATCCAGATTTCACAAGAGAACCAAGCACATCAAGAGACGCTTCAATTCCATCCGGGATCTAGTCTAGGTGGGAGACATAGAGATTTGCAAGATACATACGGATCTGAATGTTGCAGACCCGTTGACTAAGCCTCTTCCACGAGTAAAACATGATCAGCACCAAGGCTCCATGGGTGTTAGAATCATTACTGTGTAATCTAGATTATTGACTCTAGTGCAAGTGGGAGACTGAAGGAAATATGCCCTAGAGGCAATAATAAAGTTATTATTTATTTCCTTATATCATGATAAATGTTTATTATTCATGCTAGAATTGTATTAACCGGAAACATAATACATGTGTGAATACATAGACAAACAGAGTGTCACTAGTATGCCTCTACTTGACTAGCTCGTTAATCAAAGATGGTTATGTTTCCTAACCATGAACAAGGAGTTGTTATTTGATTAACGGGATCACATCATTAGGTGAATGATCTGATTGACATGACCCATTCCATTAGCTTAGCACCCGATCGTTTAGTATGTTGCTATTGCTTTCTTCATGACTTATACATGTTCCTATGACTATGAGATTATGCAACTCCCGTTTGCCGGAGGAACACTTTGTGTGCTACCAAATGTCACAATGTAAATGGGTGATTATAAAGGTGCTCTACAGGTGTCTCCAAAGGTACATGTTGGGTTGGCGTATTTCGAGATTAGGATTTGTCACTCCGATTGTCGGAGAGGTATCTTTGGGCCCTCTCGGTAATGCACATCACATAAGCCTTGCAAGCATTGCAACTAATGAGTTAGTTGCGAGATGATGTATTACGGAACGAGTAAAGAGACTTGCCGGTAACGAGATTGAATTAGGTATTGAGATACCGACGATCGAATCTTGGGCAAGTAACATACCGATGACAAAGGGAACAACGTATGTTGTTATATGGTCTGACCGATAAAGATCTTCGTAGAATATGTAGGAGCCAATATGAGCATCCAGGTTCCGCTATTGTTTATTGACTGGAGACGTGTCTCGGTCATGTCTACATTGTTCTCAAACCCGTGGGGTCCGCACGCTTAAGGTTTCGATGACAATTATATTATGAGTAGATCACACTCCCCCCTCTCGTTGCTATGCATCACCATGATCTTGCGTGTGCGTAGGAATTTTTTTGAAATTACTACGAAACCCAACAAAGTGTGCTCAGGCAGGAGCAGCCATCAGATGGGTAACTGGATGGGAAGTTGTGTTGATGTTAAATGAACTGATAGGATGGGTCATATCTGTCAAATTAAATGACTGATACGACCCATCCCATGAGTTAATTTAACCTCGAGGTCCTTGTTTTTTAACACATGTTAAAGAAGGTCCATCGTATTACTTTTTGACAATGTGCGACACGTGGCATACAGTTGATCCATCCGACCTGTTTGTGATGGAATAGGCCGTGTGTGTTGTGGGCAAACGCTTGCTCGTATTCAACCATTTGGGATTGATGAATTCATCACCGACGGGTTCCCTAGGGTGGTCCATGTTCATCTGATCATCATCTAATTCTTGTGCTAGCTCGATGTTCCTTCTATGCTAAGTTTCCATTTATTGATGGCGTTTTATGAACACGCCACTGTTTCCCGCCATTTCCGCACCTGTTTCCTGCCATCCAGCGATATTGCGAATAGGCGGCGCGCGATGCACGGAGGCGACAATCACAACCTGTAGCACATCCCTTTTCCAAGCATGCCAACCCACCAAATCGCCGCAGTTGCCATCAACCTCGCTGACGAGGAAAACGAGCAGGCGCCACCGCCCGTCGAGGCCGAGGCGCTCCCTGGCAATGCGATGGACGACGCCGTGATGCGCGTCATCGGCAGGATTGAGCAGACCTTCGGCGCATTGCGCTTGAGCGCCGCAGATCAAGATAGGCATGTCAGCGCCAACAGGCTGTAGCTCGCCGCACAACATGATTGATGCCGCGCCGCAGAGCAAGCTAGGCGCGTCCGCGCCAATATGCTGCCGCTCGCAGCTCGGCGAGACCTTTGGAGTGCCGCAGAGCGAGAGGCGCGGCACGCCGCACAGCAAGAGCGGATCCATCGGCGCTTGCCTGCTGTCGACACGGCGTCGCAGCTGGGTACACGTCCCGTCAGTACCCTCATTCATCGCTAGGAGTGGGCAGAGGCCCTCAGCATCGTACTTGCACTAGAGGCCGGCCGTGCCATACTTGCACTAGACGCTCGCCGTGCCGTTCGCATGGGTGCCGCCGTTCGCCTTGTCCGCGGCCCACTGGATGCCAACACGCTGGTCCATAGGCTCGACCGCCTCCTTGGTCCAAGTGTCCACCTGGGCGTAGTAGAGGAACATGGCCGTCGCATCCTCGAGATGGTGATCTCCAATGAAATAGCCAACTTGGAGCTCGAGATCGCGCTTCAGATGTACCGTGAGCGTGTCGACCGCTTGGAATAACGCCTGCACGAGTTCAGGCAGAGCCAAGAGCTACCGTAGGCAAGGGCTGCTGGTCATGGTTTCATGGACGCATTTTATTTTGAAAAGTCGTTTTGACGTGGATATCTATGTATTCATAGCAATCATAGTATTGCTCTATTTATTGCTCTGTTTCAATGTGTGTACTCTGTTTTTCATTCTTATATGTTCTGTTTCAATGTGTGTATATACGCTTTTCATTCTGTATATGTGGATGATAACAGCTAGATTCAAATTAGTATACAAAAACAGATAGAAAATGGAATTCATAATATATATATTAATTGTTCATTAGTTCATCATAGAATATATATATATACATATATATATATACATATATATATATACATATATATATATATAATATCATCACATATACGTGATAATACTTAACTACTAGGTACAATGCATAAAATTGAAAACGAACAATACTAAAAGTAATAATCCCTCCTGGGGCCAGTATTCCGGCAGCCCCTCGCCAGCACCTCCTTGGTGCACGGCGTCTTCCCAGTGCGGAGGCAGTACTCCAACTCCTTCGCCTCACAACGCTTGATGTACCGAGCTGTCTCTTGATGGCGGACGCGTGCGGCCGATCTTGCCATTTCGTTGGGCGCCCACCGGAGCTCCTTGTCGGTGGCACGCTGGAGCTTATCGGCCCACGTCCACGCAGCGACGAGGTGCCCAATGCCTATGACCTTCCTCACGAAGTACCTATCTTCGTACACCTCCTCGGCACGACGACGCGCCCGCCCCCAAAACTCCGCCGCCTCCTTTTTCCAGGCAGGATCACGGACTTCACAGGCCGCCTGGTGGCCGGAATCTAGATCGACGGGGACAGTACACACGCCGGTCGCCGGAATTTACGAGTACTATAGTTTGAATTACACATGATTCCCGGAGAAAAATCCGTGTGTGAATATAATAGTTGACGGTTTCCAATAGAGAACCGTGCCTGATTAATGAACCCCGCCACTCACCTACATAACCTCAAGCCGCGAGATAGAGTGCCAATCGTGTGGGGGTCGGTTGTGTTGCTAGATCTTTACATCTTCTTGTTTGAACACCATATATTTACATCGTGTGATGATTTTTTAACTCGCACACAAGTATACAAAAATATGATTTTTCAAACCATTATGGTTACGCCTTGCATGTAGATGTAGTTCAAATTTGAATTATGGTCATTAAATGGCTAGAAAATCACTAAAATGTTTTTAAAAGGTCAAATGACCCCTGAAATTTTCCAAATTTCACATGATACTTGTATTAGTGCACGTTAAACATAGAATTTTTTTAAAGGCTGTAAGAGGAAGTTATCTCCCGTTCGTCATCAAACATCCATTGTTCCTTCTCGGAACCACGAACCTTCTAGTGAGTTGCTCCGGTTTGTGAGGGGTGTGTGTCCAAACTTTCGTCAAACATGCCATTTTTTACCACAACATCTTGGTGGATGACATTAAATCAAGCAAGGTTTCATGTTTTTCTGATCATTTTTTAATTTTTTGGAATTAAAATGCCAAGGCACTCAATGCATGTGCCCATGCCTTGAGACCAATATGTTTGAAAATTCCTTCTAATTTACTGCACATGGAATTAACTCGCACACAAGTACACACAAATATGATTTTTCAAACCATTTTGGTTAGGCGTTGCATGTAGATGTAGTTCAAATTTGAATTACGGTCATTAAATGGTTAGAAAATCACTTAAATGTCTTTAAATGGTCAAATGACCCCTGAATTTTTCCAAATTTTCACATGACAGTTGTATTAGTGCACGTTAAACATACAAAAAAATTGAAGGCCGTAAGAGGAAGCTATCTCTCGTTCGTCATCAAACATGCATTATTCCCTCTCGGAACCACAATCCTTCTAGTGAGTTGCTCCAGTTTGTGAGGGGTGTGTGTCCAAACTTTTGTTGAACAGGCACATTCTTTTACCACATCATCTTGGTGGCATGACATTACATCAAGCAAGGTTTCATGTTTTTCTAATCATTTTTTAATTTTTTGGAATTAAAATGCCATGGCACTCCATGCATGTGCCCATGCCTTGAGACCCAATATGTTTGAAAATTCCTTCTTGTTTACTGCACGTGGAATTAAGTCGCACACAAGTAAACAAAAATATGATTTTTCAAGCCGTTTTGGTTAGGCGTTGCATGTAGATGTAGTTCAAATTTGAATTACGGTCATTAAATGGTTAGGAAATCACTTAAATGTCTTTAAAAGGTCAAATGACCCCTGAAATTATGCAATTTTTCACATGACAGTTGTATTAGTGCACGTTAAACGTAGAAAAAAATTGAAGGCCGTAAGAGGAAGCTATCTCCCATTTGTCATCAAACATGCATTGTTCCCTCTCGGAACCACAAACCTTCTAGTGAGTTGCTCCAGTCTGTGAGGGATGTGTGTCCAAACTTTCGTCGAACATGCCAATTTCTTTACCACATCATCTTGGTGGCATGACATTACATCAACCAAGGTTTCATGTTTTTCTGATCATTTTTTTTATTTTTTGGAATTAAAATGCCATGTCACTCCATGCATACGTATGCATGTGTCCATGTCATGAGACCAATATGTTTGAAAATTTCTTCTAATTTACTGCACATGGAATTAACTCGCACACAAGTACTCATATATGATTTTTCAAACCGTTTTGTTTAGGCATTTCTTGTAGATGTAGTTCAAATTTGAATTACGGTCATTAAATGGTTAGAAAATCACTTAAATGTCTTTAAATGGTCAAATAACCCCTAGAATTTTCCAAAATTTCACATTACAGTTGTAGTAGTGCACGTTAGACATAGAAAAAAAATTGAAGGCTGTAAGAGGAAGCTATCTCCCGTTTGTCATCAAACATGCATTGTTCCCTCTCAGAACCACGAGCCTTCTAGCGAGTTGCTCTGGTTTGTGAGGGGTGTGTGTCCAAACTTTCATCAAACATGCCAATTTGTTTACCACATCATCTTGGTGACATGACATTACATCAACCAAGGTTACATGTGTTTTTGAATTTTTTTGGAATTAATATACCATGTCACTCCATGCATACATATGCATGTGTTCATGTTGTGAGACAAATATGTTTGAAAATTCCTTCTAGTTTACTGCACATGGAATTAACTCGCAACAAGTACAGAAATATAATTTTTCAAACTGTTTTGATTAGGCATTGCATGTAGATGTAGTTCAAATTTGAAATTACGGTCATTGAATGGCTAGGAAATCACTTAAATGTCTTTAAAAGGTCAAATGACCCCTAAATTTTCTAAAATTTCACATTAGACGTAGAACAAATTTGAAGGCCGTAAGAGGAAGCTATCTCCAGTTCGTCATCAAACATGCATTGTTCCCTCTCGGAACCACGAGCCTTCTAGTAAGTTGCTCCGGTTTGTGAGGGATGTGTGTCCAAACTTTCGTCAAACAGGCCAATTTTTTTACCACATCATCTTAGTGGCATGACATTAAATCAAGTAAGGTTTCATGTTTTTCTAATCATTTTTTAATTTTTGGAATTAAAATGCCATGACACTCCATGCATGAGCCCATGCCTTGAGACCAATATGTTTGAAAATTCCTTCTAATTTACTGCACATGGAATTAACTCGCACACAAGTACACAAAAATATGATTTTTCAAACCGTTTTGGTTAGGTGTTGCATGTAGATGTAGTTCAAATTTGAATTACTGTCATTAAATGGTTATAAAATCACTTAAATGTCTTTAAAAGGTCAAATGACCCCTGAAATTTTCCAAATTTTCACATGACAATTGTATTAGTGCATGTTAAACGTAGAAAAAAAATTGAAGTCTGTAAGAGGAAGCTATCTCCCGTTTGTCATCAAACATGCATTGTTCCCTCTTGAAACCACAAACCTTCTACTGAGTTTCTCTGGTTTGTGAGGGCTGCGTGTCTAAACTTTCGTCAAACATGCCAATTTCTTTACCACATCATCTTGGTGGCATGACATTACATCAACCAAGGTTTCATGTTTTTCTGATCATTTTTTTTTATTTTTTGGGATTAAAATGCCATGTCACTCCATGCATACGTATGCATCTGTCCATGTCGTGAGACCAATATGTTTGAAAATTCCTTCTAATTTACTACACATGGAATTAACTCACACACAAGTACACATTTATGATTTTTCAAACCATTTTGGTTAGGCGTTGCATGTATATGCAGTTCAAATTTGAATTACGGTCATTAAATGGTTAGAATATAACTTAAATGTCTTTAAAAGGTCAAATGACCCCTAGAATTTCCAAATTTCATATTACAGTCGTAGTAGTGCATGTTAGACGTAGAAAAAATTGAAGGCTGTAAGAGGAAGCTATCTCCCGTTCGTCATCAAACATGCATTGTTTCCTCTCGGAACCACGAGCCTTCTAGTGAGTTGCTCTGGTTAGTGTGGGGTGTGTCCAAACTTTCGTCAAACATTCCAATTTCTTTACCACATCATCTTGGTGGCATGACATTACATCAACCAAGGTTAAAATGCCATGTCACTCCATGCATACGTATGCATGTGTCCATGTCGTGAGACAAATATGTTTAAAAATTCGTTCTAGTTTACTACAGATGTAACTAACTCGCACACAAGTACACAAATATGATTTTTCAAACCGTTTTGGTTAGGCGTTGCATGTAGATGTAGTTCAAATTTGAGTTACGGTCATTAAATGGCTAGAAAATCACTTAAATGTCTTTAAAAGGTGACCCCTAGAATTTTCAAAAATTTCACATTACAGTTGTGGTAGTGCACGTTAGACGTAGAAAAAAAATTGAAGGCCGTAAGAGGAAGCTATCTCCCGTTCGTCATCAAACACGCATTATTCTCTCTCAGAACCACGAGCCTTCTAGTGAGTTCCTCCGGTTTGTTAGGGGTGTGTGTCCAAACTTTCATCAAACATGCCAATTTCTTTACCACATCATCTTGCTGGCATGACATTGCATCAACCAAGGTTTCTTGTGTTTCTGATTTTTTTTGGAATTAAAATGCCATGTCACTCCATGCTTAATTGTGGCATAGCGGTTAGACAAATATGTTTGAAATTCCTTCCAATTTACTGCACATGGAATTAAATCTCCCACAAGTACACGAAATATGAGTTTTCAAATAGTTATGGTTAGCTGTTGCATGTACATGTAGTTCAAATTTCAATTACGGTCATTAAATGGCAAGAAAATCACTTAAATGTCTTAGAAGGTCAAATGACCCCTGAAATTTTCCAATATTTGACATGACAGTTGTATTAGTACTACAAAATTTCTCGTTCATTCAAAACACCATTCGTTGCCACTTTACTCCAAATTCGTTTTTCACAACTAATAACAAATATCTACAACATCACACACAGTTGTTTTCTAAGAACCGTTTGCGATGAAAATATCTGGGTCTATTTAAGTCTCCCTCCTTAAGCTTCGCCGACTCGTCTGCTCCAGTGCCGGCAACCCCCGAATCCACCAATCCCGATCCCTATTCCCGCATGCACCCTCTTCTTGCAAAGATGACGTCGTTGAAACGCTTCGTGAAGGCCCGTACGATGGCCGCGTCCCCTCCCCCCACCCGAGCGCAGCCGCCTGCGCCGAGAACGCAGCCACCTATGCCGAGAGCGCCGCCGCATCCGCATTGAGCGTGGCCGCTTCCACCGAGAGGGCGTCTGCGGCAGCCGACAGGGCAGCTGAAGCAGCCGGGACGGTTGTAGCTGCTGCTGCGACGGCGGCTGCAAACGCCGAGAGCGCTCGGGCTGCCGTTCGTGCCGCCGTTGTCGCCCTGGCTCGGGTCGAGGCCATCCATGCCAAGATCGAGGATGCACACGCCAAGATATTCCAGGCCACCTCGGACTCCAGCATGCAACTCACGTCTGAAAAGGCGGCGGTGGCCATGGAGCACAGGCTTCCTCATGAGGTCGCTGAGCGTGAGCTGGAGATGCAGGAGGCGGCGGAGATCGAGGAGCGCCGGGAGGAGGAGTTGCGCGTGGTTGACGTCGAGGTAGAGAAGAGTCTGTCCGTCGAGGAATCGGCGGTGGAGTACCAGCGTGAGCTCTGGCGCAACCACTACTACGAGTAATACAACCTTGAGGGAGGCGCCGAGGACGAGGACGAGGACGAGGACACGCTCGACTTCAGCAGGGGGGGGGGGCGCGGATTCCACCAACGGCAGCATGTCGCTAGGACAAGTCATCGACGTCTCATCTCACACCGGCAATGCATAGGCCGGCACGGCGACGGATTTGTTAAAATTATGCGTACATAGGCTTTATTTTTAATGCTGGTCTTTTGTTAGAGAAATGTTTAGGTCAACTGGCTCTATTTAATTACTAAAATTGCTCGATTCAGTAAGTGTGGTCTGTCTGCTGTACGCTCTTTTGCATGCCCAAATTAGCAAGCGATATTAAATTATGCAATGACATACCCAGGGAAATTTCCACCAAAATTTGAATTATCAAACTCATCCCATGCGCGTAAAGCAGAAGAATCGTTTGGGATGCACACAATCGTTCAAAGTGAATGGTCCAGCGGCACCGCGCACAAAGTTTCCCTCCACATTTCCAAAATTTTGGCCTATCGCCAAAATATCTACCCCGCCCCCTTCCCCACCCCCTTTTCTTCCCGACCACAAGTCACATTTCCCCTATTTCCTCTTTCCTTCCTTCCTTGCTAAGACATAGCCGCTTCCTCGCTCTCGCCGTCTCGCATCCTACCGCCGGGGTCGCTTCAAAGACCTCTCCAGTGGTTTCTCCTCCGGCGACGACTCCTTCACCACCCGGGTATGCCTATCTTCTCTCTCTCGGGCTATGACTTGGAATGAAAAAATTTTACCCGACGGTTGATTTGAGTCATCTCTTACTCTTGTAGCTCCCTAGGACCATCAGTGGCAATGAATGGAGCGGGGTGGCTGAAGATCTATCTGCTCGTTGTCACAATCAATCTCCATGCGTGAAGCTAGTTGCGTTTGATTCTATGGACAATGGGAGGAAGTTTCTGGCATGTGCAGAGAAGGTTAGACCCTCTTTCGTTGTTTGATAGATGTGATTCAGACACTGTCACGGTCCCAACCCATTCATACCACACCGTCAACCAGACGCATCCTAAGACAGTGTCACAGTTTGTACCTAGTATCTTAAATTGTTGCCATCTCATCAGCGGTGCCACTCTAAAATTATTTGGCACCGCTTCAGTAGTTTGTGTAGCCAACTTTGGTCCACACATCCGAGCAGCCAAGCAGTAAAATACTAAATATTTACGGCACAGAGGAATTGGGCATCGGAGCAACTACGTGGTCCGGAGTCCGGGTCCTTGATTTTTTTCCGCTGCATCGGTGCGAGATGTAGCAACAATTGTCTTTACCCCAGTTTTGGCATACATACTAGACGGCCTTAGTGCTATTAGTTCTATGTTACTAAATTTGTGCATGTACACACCTGTTAGTATTAATTTGCTGTCATCCAAACAATGTCGCTATGCTATTGCAGTTATATTTACCTTCCTCATAAAATGTTCAATTTGTTATTTATTGTACATGAGTGAGAACTTGTAGCGTCGTTGTAGTTAATTATAACTTCTAATGTTCCATAATTTGGATGTTGTCCCAGTACCAATTATTTCATTTGCATATTGATCTTTTTGAGAAGATATGTCATAATTAACATGTTTCTTCAGTTTTTCAAAATAAGCACCGATGATTTTTTATGTTGCTATAAACCCATTTCCCCTACAATTGTTACTGATCTAGTTTTAAGGGACAATTGCATCTTTGCCCCTGGTTGGTTCCTACCCACGGGTTTTGTCCTTACTTTTCGAGCTTGCTTAGTTTTGCCCTTACTTTTTTCGTCGAGGTACCTCGAATGCCCTTTGACCGTTTGACCAAAACTTTGAAAATTCATAACTAATTCATATGAACTCAGAAAAATGCAAATAAGATATCAAAATGTTTCGATAAACATTACCTTTATGAGCATATCATTTGCATCCAGGACAAAAGCACCCTTTAAACTACGTCAGGTAATTAATGTTATTAACATTATGAAAAATAAAAAGGTATAAATAATATTTTTTTCATGAATAAAAATTACATGCAAATGTAGGTGATGTTTTCTGAACAGACTAATATCTTATTTGCAATTTTCTGAGTTCGTATCAATTTGTTATGAAGTTTCCAAATAATGGTCAAAGTCATTAGAACATTCATAACAAGATGATACGAACTCAGAAAAATGCAAATAAGATATCTGGATGTTCATAAAACATCACTTACATTTGCATGTAATTTTTATTCATAAAAATATATTGTTTATACCTTTTTATATTTAATAATGTTAATAACATTAATTACCTTAGGCAGTTTAAAGGGTGCGTTTGTCCTGAATGCAAATGATATGCACATAAAGGTAATGTTTATCTAAACATTTTGATATCTTAGTTGCATTTTTCTGAGTTCATATGAATTAGTTATGAATTTTCAAAGTTTTGGTCAAACGGTCAAAGGGCATTCGAGGGACCACAACGGAAAAAGTAGGGGCAAAACTGAGCAAGCTCGAAAAGTAAGGGCAAAACCCGTGGGTAGGAACCAACTAGGGGTAAAAATGCAATTGTCCCTTTTAAATATTATAGGATCAATGGAAGTGTTGTTACTTGGAGTGGGTTGATCACGAGTGGCCACAGTCTTTGAAGATGTGCCTAGCGAAGCTCTGGAGCATGTCTGAGGAAGAGAACACACATAGGCTTAGAGAAACTGTTGTCAACGCTGAAGAATATTTGAAGATGCGGGATAAAAATTTGAAGGTGGAGAATGAGCTCAGATTTTTCAAATCAGACTTTGCTAAGATGGTGTTGGAGAAGGAGGAGGCACTTTCCCAGTTGGCCCGTGCAAGATAGGTTCTTACTAAACTGAAAGCTGAGGTGGATAAGACGAGCCTGGATGATCTTGATTAGGGAAATGAATATAGTGTTCTTATGAAGTTGAACTAACTATATGTTGTACTGTGCTGTTTTCATGTAGCTACCGTACTGTGATGTTATAATATATTTATGTGCCTGATATGAAATTGGCAAACAGTTGTTCGATATGAAATGTGAATTTGCGTAATACTGGAATTATTAATTGTAAACTAATAAACCTGCTAAATGTGTCATGGACCTTTGGAAACGGTTCTAGCAGTAAAAGCGCTTGCGGTGGATAGCCCAATGCCACACAGCTTTCTTCATCAAACCGTGTGTTGTATAGTTTATAAAGCAAAAGGCAGACCATGTGTGATAGTTACACCTTTCACACATGAGCCTACACATAAAACTGTGTGGGATGTACGTATGAATGGAAACGTTTTCCTGGATTGACTGTGTGGGATGTACATAAGAACGGAAATGTATTTCTTGGATTGATTGTGTGTGATATACATACGAACGGAAATGTTTTTATGGGATTCACCGTGTGGGATGTACATACCTACAAAAATGATTTTCTCGGATTACTGTGTGGGATGTACATACCTACGGAAATGATTGGGTTTTGATGCCTCGCCCGATCACACATGGCCCCAGCTTGTGTCCCAGGAGGGCCTATCCCCGATGATTTCTGGGTCGTGTGGGAAGGACCCCCTATCGCCCACACTCACTTGGTGACGGTTCCAAATGCCATCGCGGAAAGGGGTTAAAAACCGTTTGTATAGCAGCGATGTGTACCAGTGAATCAATCCAATAAGATAACTTCAAAGGGAAAACCCAATCCATTACAAGAAGGTAGTGGGGGAGAAACATCATAAGATCCAACTATAATAGCAAAGCTTGCGGTACATCAAGATAGTGCCATATCAAGAACACGAGAGAGAGAGAGATCAAACACATAGCTACTGGTACCTACCCTCAGCCCCGAGGGTGAACTACTCCCTCCTAGTCATGGAGAGCGTCGGGATGATGAAGATGGCCACCGGTGATAGTTTCCCCCTCTGGCAGGGCGCTGGAACGGGCTCCCGATTGGTTTTTGGGGGCTACAGAGGCTTGCGGCGGCGGAACTCCCGATCTAGATTTCTTTTCTGGGGTTTCTGTATTTATAGGAATTTTTTGCATCGGTTTCACGTTAGGGGTGGCGTCCACGAGTCAACCACAAGGACGGAGGGCGTGCCCGAGGGGTAGGGCGCGCCCTCCACCCTTGTGGAGGCCTCGTGTCTCTTCTGGCCCAAATCTTTTGCTTCGGGGGCTTCTTCTGGTCCATAAAAAGTCACCGTAAGTTTTGAGTTCAATTGGACTCCGTTTGATATTCCTTTTTTGCAAAACCCAAAAACAAGGAAAAAACAGAAACTGGCACTGGGCTCTAGGTTAATAGGTTAGTCCCAAAAATCATATGAAATAGCATATAAATGCATACAAAACATCCAAGACAGATAATATAATAGCATGGAACAATAAAAAATTATAGATACATTGGAGACGTAGCAATGACCTCCAGCCTCTACATCAGGACGATGCATGCATTCATCTATCTATACCTATACTAATTTGTGACTCCCTAGAAATAAAGGAAATATGCCCTAGAGGCAATAATAAAGTTGTTATTTTATATTTCCTTATTCATAGTACTGCAGGATGCTGCTAAAGCGACACTACGATCAAAGACCCTTCTACGAAACTGTGTGCGATGCAATAATCACAGACTGTGGTGTAAAAAATCCGTCAAAAAAGGTGCAAAACATTTGCGATGGAGGATGCATCAAACACGGTTCAAATTTTAGTTGCGTGTGTGATGCAGGCCATACGGTTCAGTTCAATTAACTGTTTCCGATGAGGAGGAACAAAAGAAATGGGAAGCCAGATGAAGGTGTGTGCTATATACAACATACGGTTCACTCGGATGAACTATTTGTGATTAGGCAACACAAAAGAAATGGTTAGCCAGATCAAGGTGTGTGTGATATACGACATGCGGTTCACTTGGATGAACTGTTTGCCTTAAGACAAGAGAACAAAAACGGTTCAATATATCAAGATGTGTGTGATACGTAGCAAATAGGTCTGTAATCAGAAATGTGTGTGAAAACCGATAATAACATAGACGATTGCTTCTAATAAGACGTATGTGATATGCTCTGTCTACACAACATCTATTGGCCATTGGGGGACGGGTGGTCATCCGGATATGCCATAAGGATGCGAAGAGGCATCCTATATCAGCAAGGACTAGTTGTTCCACCAGTAGCTCATATAAGAGAACTCTCAAGTTAAGTGTGCTCAGGCTGGAGCATCTATCAGATGGCTGACTGGATGGGAAGTTGTGTTGACTGATCAGAGCCATGAGTTAATTTAACCTCGAGGTCCTTGTTATTTATTTATTTATTTATTTATTTATTTATTTATTAACACATCTGAAAGAAGGTCTACTGCATTAATTTTTGACAATTTGCGATACGTGGCATACAGTTGATCCATCCGACCTATTTGTGATGGAATAAGCCGTGTGTGTTGTGGGCAAAAGCTTGTTAGTATTCAACCTCTTGCGATTGATGAATTCATCACCGACGGGTTCCCTAGTGTGGTCCATGTTCATTTGATCATCATCTACTTCTTGTGCTAGCTCGATGTTCCTTTTATGCTAAGTTTCCATTAATTGATGGCGTTTTATGAACACACCACCGTTTCCCGCCATTTCCTCACTTGTTTCCCGCCACCCAGTGATATTGTGCATAAACCTAGGCGGCGCGCAACGTGCGGAGGCGACAAGCGCAGCCTGTAGCACATCCACCTTTCCAAGCATTCCAACCCACCAAAGCGATGCCTCTGCCATCAACCTCATCGATGGGGAAAATGAGTAGGCGCCATGGCCCATCGAGGCCGAGGCGCTCCCCGGCAACGCGATGGATGACATCGTGATGCGCGTCATTGCCAGGGTTGAGCAGACCTTTGGCGCATGGAGCTTGAGCGCCGCGGATCAAGATAGGTGTTGGGGGTATAACTATGGGGTATGAACCGCCCAGGAGGGGCCGGGTCATACCACGGGCGACTTATCAATGAAGATGGCAGCTCATACAAGCCCAATGACGGCCCAAGACCCAGAGGCGACTTGAGGCCCAAGAGGATGAACCGCCATATGTGTATAACTTGTTTTGTAAGGCAAGCGTAGTAAGTCACCGAGCCGGACACGATGTGTATGAGCCGGCCGGGACTCTGTCAGCCGCCGGGCATCAACCTGTGTATATAAAGGGATGACCCGACGGCGGTTTAGGGACAATTAATAACAATCGAGAGCTATGTCAAGCGTATTCGCTCCCTGGTAATCGAAACCCTAGCAATACAACACAAAGCAGGAGTAGGCTTTTACCTTATTGAGAGGGGCCGAACCTGGGTAAACTCTCTGTTTCCTTTGTCCTGCTTAACCCCTTCAAGCTAACCTAGTTGCGATGGCTCCATGACTAAGTCCTTGTGCTAGGACATCTGCCGTGTCAAGTCCACGACAGTTGGCTATAGCGCCCAAGATGCGATTCTATCCCAATCACGTGATGAACTCATGATTGGGGCACACCCGAATTTCGAGCGCATAGCAAGGTGGATATCATTACAACATACCATGTACTGAATAGATGAGAATACAAGATAAAGGCTTACACTCGCCACAAGCTACAACATGAATACATCAATACATCGATATATAGCAATCATCATACAGAAGAGCAGGATCCGACTACGGATGAGATCAAACAAAGAAGAAGAATGACATCCACCCTGCTAGCCCAGGCTCCCCCGACCCGGAACCTATCCCTTGATCGAACAAGAAGAACCAGAAGAACTCCAAACAAGCAAGCATCGCACTCGCGTCAGATCATCGCATTACCTGTACCTGCAACTGTTGTTGTAGTAATTTTTGAGCCATGAGGACTCAACAATCCCAATACCATGGGTATCAAGACTAGCAAAGCTCAATGGGGTATGGAAGGGATAAGTGGTGAGGTTGCAGCAAGCGGCTAAGCATTTATGGTGGCTAACATACGAGTACAAGATTAAGATGAGAAACTACGCAAACAGTCACAAACTAGTAATGATCAAGAAGTGATCCTCAAATACTTACGTTCAAACATAACCCCACCATGTTCTCTTCTCGAACTCACCCGAAAAGAGATAGTCATGGTTATGCACGCGGTTGGTGTCTTTTAATTGAGTTTACTTCAAGTCCTCTACAATCGGATATTAGCAAATTCCCATCTGCCGCATAATCGCGAGCACGGCTCTCGAAAGTTTAAACCCTGTAGGGGTGTCCCAACTTAGCCCATGCAAGCTCATGATCTGCGGGGACAATCCTCCATCACGGGAACCTCCTATCAAACTCGGAATCCCGGTGCACAAGACATTTTGACAATGGTAAAACTAATCTAGCAAGACCTCCCGGTGTGCCGACACCCTGATAGTAGCCGCACGTATCTCGTCTCAGGCCATGTCTGGATGGGTCAGCCTACAGGCATATACCAAATACCTCGAGTTTCCCCGAGGCGGCCCCGCAGTCTGCCCGTTTGGGATTAACACCATCAGCACTGGCCCCCTGCTATGTAGAAAATCTTCGGGTTAACGATGCCCTATGCCAATTAATTATTAGGTTCAAGTATTATTATGGAAAATGTTAAAACCAATGTTGGGTCTTGCTGGAAGAGTTTTATTCAAAGCGAACTGTCAAGAGGGGCCCATAAACCCTCACCATGTTAGGGACGCAAAATCAAGGAACATAACAACGGTATGACAGAAACTAGGGCGGCAAGAGTGGAACAAAACACCAGGCATAAGGCCGAGCCTTCCACCCTTTACGAAGTATATAGATGCATTAATTAAAATAAGAGATATTGTGATATCCCATGATATCTATGTCCCAACATGGAACAACCTGCAACTGCACCTGCAACAAGAAACGGTATAAGAGGGGCTGAGCAAAGCGGTAACATAGCCAAACAATGGTTTGCTAGGAAGGGTGAAAAGGTTAGAGGCTATCATCGCAATATGGGAGGCTTGATGAACAAGTGGTAGGTAGCGCGACATAGCGATAGCATCGAGACAACTAGCATAGCAAAGATAGTAGTGACATCCAAGGTGACGGTTATCATGCCTGAAATCCCGCTAGGAAGAAGAACGAGTCCGTGAAGAAGACAAGCCAACATAGTCGAACGGATCCTCACAATCGCAACATGTCCGGAACTATCAAGAAGAAGCACAACCGGAAAGAAGCAAACACATGGTAAACCAACAAGCATAAACATGGCATGATGCACAACCAAGTATGATACTACAAGTTAAGTGGAGCTCAATATGCAACGAGTTGCATATTGGAGAAGCACCACATTTAATTATTAAGTTAACTCCCGTTTATGTACTCAACAATATTAAATGTTATTAAACATGGCAAGGGGTGAAGCATAATTAAACTAACTTTTTAGGCAAGTTTAAATGAGGCCGGAAAAACAAACAACAATTCCGGTAAATCCCGACATGTCATTTAGCAATTTGATGCAAACAAAAATTTTAAACATTTAAATGTTGTTATCATGATGCAGATGACATATGCAAGTTTTAAGAATAAGTTGACATGAAGCATTTGATCGCCCTGACAGAATGAAAGGGGTGCCATGGCGGCGATAACAAAAATGATGCCAAGGCATTATTCCAATTCCGACAACTCATTGAGACGTCGGTGCAAAAGAAAGATTGGATGCATGGAATGTGCAATGCAACGGGGAGTGATCCCGGATACCGGGTGTCCCATGTGTCGATGGCATGGAAAACGAGGAATGAGCAAGAGGCGATTCGAACCTGGTGCAAACATGGGCATCTCATACAACACATCACATGCATATGTTCCACGGGCATCGTCTCAACGGTTATACCTTCTGAAGGTGCATTTACAGAGCGGTTCGAGTTCGTCGAGGGAAGTAGTGGAAGTAGTCGTTCCCACGACGGTAGTTGTACATGGCAATCATGGACGAACTTGGAGGGTCATCGATAGTCATTCACGTGTCTTCAGCGATGGTTGTGGTACATGTTTTGTAGATGTTCGGGTGGTGGTAGTGGAAGTGGTGTTTCACTTTTCGTAGACGTTCGGGATCGCCGGTAGTTGTACACGACGAGGGTAGTCAAACTTGACACTTGCGATACACGGGCCTTCGGCGACGGTAGTGGTACATCTTGTCGTGGAACTTGGGCGTAGTGGTACATGTTTCATAGCCGTTCGAGTCATCGGTAGAGGAACATGGTGAAATCCAACATAAGCGGTTCAGTCTGAAATCATGGCACCCAGGCCCAAAGTGACAAGCATTAAGCATGGCAAAGTCATATCAACATCAATCGCAGAAAATAATAGATACTAGGGATCAAGCCCTAACAAACTAACTCGATTACATGATGAATCTCATCCAACTCCGCATCGACCAGCGAGCCTACGAAGGAATTACTCACTCCCGGTGGGGAGCATCATGGAATTGGCGATGATGAAGGGTTGGTGATGATGAAGATCAAAGATCCCCCTCTCCAGAGCCCCAAATGGACTCCAGATCTGGCCTCCCGATGAAGAACAGGAGGTGCCGGTGACTCCGTATCGTGAAACAAGATAATTCTTCCTCCTTTATTTTTTCCGGAAAAATAGGTATTTATGGAGTTGGACTCAGGGTCTGCGGGGCTACCAGGTGGGCGCAACCCACCTGGGCATGCCTAAGGGGGCGAGGCGTGCTCTGGTGGTTGTGCTCACCCAGGCCCCCCCCCCCTCCGGTGGATCTTGGTTCCAGTATTTTTCTTTTATTGTTTTAACAATTCTCCACAAAGTTTCATCCCAATCCGAGAACTTTTATTTTTGCACAAAAACAACACCATGGTAGTTCTGCTGAAAACAGCGTCAGTCTGGGTTAGTTTCATTCAAATCATTCAAATTAGAGTCCAAAACAAGAGGAAAAGCGTTAGGAAAAGTAGATACGACGGAGACGTATCAACCCCACAAGCTTAAACCTTTATTTGTCCTCAAGCAATTCACTTGATAAACTCAAAATGAAAAAAACTATTACGAACTCTTTTGCTCTTGTTTACATAAATAAGCTTAAGTAGCACCCATGTTTTCAGCAAAGATTATAACTAACCATGTCAACAATAACTCTTAAATATCTTATATTTACTAATTGGAGGCACCATCCGAGTTTCCACGTTAATCCTCACATCTAAGCCTTAATTACCATTGGATTAATAGATGAAAAGCCGAGATTGCTTCTTTAACCGTAACGTTCAGAAAAAATTCCTCCCGACTACTTTAAAAAAAATAGATAAATCAATCTCTATCTCTCCCTCATCCTCCCTGTTTCGATCTCCATGTCAAGCAAAAAGGAAAAAACAAATCAATCTCTTTCTCTCCCCGACCCTCTCCTGTTCAATGTCCACATAACTAAAAAAAATCAATCTCTCCCTCTCCCGACCTCTCCTATTTCAACTAGTAGAGTGCCCGTGCGTTGCCACGGGCTCTTGAAATAGTTTACAACGTAACATGTTAAATTCCATTTTTTGCAAACAATATAACACAAACAAACTTATTTAATAAGTGAAGTCCATTTTTGCAATGTAAATTGATAACAGAAAGAAAAAGTAACGACATGTCCATGTAACAAACTGAGTGATGTTCCAACTAAATATCTATTACAAAACTATTAATATCTAGATGATGCGCTTAAGAAATTCTTTCACAATATCCGGAAAGCTTTCTTTAGCTTCATTCCCACGATGTTTTAGCAAGTATAATAAAAAATGCTTCCTCAATTCACACCCATCCTGCACAAACAATACATGTAGTTAGTATTAAAATTTCACGCCGAAGGTCTTAACACATGTACGGACAATACTCACTGAGCAAATCGGCTTGACCAATTCTTTACCGTTCCACCAGAGCATAAAATGGATAACAAAATATCTAGACACATTCCTGCAAAACATTAAATTAATAATATAAAGAATATAGTGATAATAAAAGTAAATGTTTTTCGTATGGATTCATTACCCATCTATACTCATTGGAACACCAAACAGAAATAAACATTGCCATTTAGATATATCATAATTCCAACCAGGCAGCTTTATTTCGAGTGCTTCTTTGAAATCCCTTGCAAAACTTTTTTAATTTCAGTGCATGCCTTATCTTTTTTTTCCTCTAACGATTGTGATGTTTGAATAGGATCAATAATATATAGGCGACGTGCCTCTTTATCGATGACGTACAAGATGTATCGGCCGATTGATGAATAGGGAAGATAAATCTACAAGTGGAGCTATTAGAAACACAATAAACCATGATAACAATGGACAAATAATTTTACTTACCTTGTTGCATGATGAGATATCGTTGTCCATCCCAGGCCAACTATCAAATAATGTTGCCAATGTCTGGATAGTGTCCTTCTCGCAAAACTTCTGACCTCGTGTTTACTCTAGCAACATGGACTAAGCAAAAAAAGAAATATTGGTTCGACATGTTGTTAATAATGACACATAAATTGAATAGTTACGGTAACTTCCACAAAATCATAGATCCATGTAGTGTACGGGAGGGTCTATGAACAATACTCCCTCGTCACATGCCAGCATACGCACGGCGGTGTTGAAGCATTCATTGTCCATGGGCTGCTCCATGTTTAGTATGCACTGAAGTTTCTTAAGACTTAAGCCCACTGGATCGGGTGTCGAGCTCTGGACCCATAACTTCCTACAAATTTGGATGGTAAGAAGAACAATAATATACATCCGCACATTAAATATTGACACATGATACTTACTCCAGACATCCGGCATCATCGATCGACATGATGTAGCTACAAAGGCCGGCAAGTAATTCACGTTTCTCCGTGGGTATGGTAGTGATTGGGGCAGGACGTTTGTCTTTGACAATGTCAGATGGATTCTCCAGGATCTCGAGATCAGAATTAGCTAAATTTCCCTCATCGTCAGAATTATATAAAGTTTCTTCATCGTCAGGTTGATGGTATATGGGAACTCCTTTTAGCTTATTCAGCTCTGAATCGAGCAAAATGACAGCTAATTTTTGTTGAAAATGTTTCATATCCTCCTACAAGATATATATTTATATAATATTTCTTAATAAAATAACGAGATAATGTAAAAAATGAAATACCTGGGTGAACTGGTCTGACAGTCCATGTGATGACCAGTATTCCATATAATTTAGCATAAACAATCCACATGATATGCTATAATATTATAAAATAATGCTTTAGATTATCACCCATATGAATCAAAAATACAAACCATTGTAACAAGTGCTTACCCATCGGTTTGTATTGCCTTATGAAACTGCTCTACAACCGTACATTTTGTAACATTGAGATCAGGCCACTTATGACCTCTGATAAAATCCGGGCTATGCTCTACAAGTTTCAGACGCTTCTCGAGTCCTAGCAACTATTAATCACACCATATAATATTACCGATCGAGGCAAACAAAACATATGTTAATATGAGTAAAAAATAGATAGTTACCGTAGTAGAAAGGTCATTGCGTTTGACCCGAGAACCAAGTGAGTCCAATACTTGAATCTCACGTTTTTGTGCATTGGCGACTGCTAGATACCAATGGTAGCCCGGCATGTTAATCGGAATGAATAACTGATGTAAATATCATACAAGTCATGGTAGCAGTTAGATATAAATATTAATAAATAATCATACATATGAATTAAATAAAAACATACCATAATTATATGCATGGATAACGAGACAAAAACTAACCATATCTTGTTGTAGATAAGTATTAACATGATGCACGATGCGGGTGATATTTTGATGGGTCTATGTCTCTTTCCCCGTCTTCTTTTATCTGGCCAGATACAAACGTGCTAACAATGTGTACCTTCTCACCCGCCCTGTCTTGTAGATGGTCGTGAGCAAGCATGCAATATATGTAAGCATTTATCACCTGTAATGAGCATTTAGATTATATTTATATTTTATGATATTATATATTGTTCATAGTTTTAATTACAAAGTCTGTGCAATTGGTCTTACACCGTCATGTAAGAACATATCATCTTTCATAAGGCATTCCAATTCGTCGGTTGATAACAAGGCATCTCCAATGTCCACGAACTGGGTATTCTTCGGGGCAGACTTGATTGATTCGATAACTGTAATATCCCTAGGGGTACAAACATAGCCTGTCGAATACATAAAAATATGAGCCAACTTAACAATCACAATGAGCAAAATTAGTTCAATACAAAAGACTATATCACAAAAATAAGATTCATAATAATATTAAAAAATACCTTGTGGGACAATATGTAAATTGGCATTCTTTTTTGGTTTGTCATGAGATATAACCTCTTCGACATTTTTATGTTGTGAATTTTCTTCCACTTTCGACGACATCGCATCTGAACCCTCAATGGATTCTTTCCGTGCATCTCCAAAGTCCATATCCATGTCTCCTCTATTCTGGAAAAACAAAAATATAAAAATAGCCCTTCCGTATTATCATTTATAAGATACAAATTGCGAAATGTTAGCTATATCCACCTCTTCTCGTGGTGTTTCACCGTGGTCTGTCATCGTTGCATCAGTGAGTATGTCGGAACCCATCAATTTATATATATGTTGAAAAATAATTAATACTTTTTACTACATAATAAAATTATATTTGATATATAATAATATGCTAATAAAAAAGCATTTGGTTATATTAGAAAAGAAGACACTTTAATCATTTTACTAACACAACAATTCGGGGAAAACAACAAACTATAATGTTCATTTATAAGTAAGTAGGCGTCTGAGATTGCTTAAATTATTTTAAATTAATTGTATAGGCTATGGAAAATTGCCATACAAAAACTAAAACAAACAAACCAACATTAACCAATTATATTTGTTTTTTCTATGATTTATTTTGTGATACCCTTAGTATATGTCATAAGCATACAAATATTTATTTTTATGGACCATGATTAATATATATATCTATACAAATTTGAATAATTTTTGAGGTATGTATAATTAAATATTTATGTTGTTTTGTGATTTAAGAAAATAATTACAAAACAAAGTTGAGATGTCCGCTAATAACAAATATACCATGATGAAATATATATGATATTTCCTACTGCATCATATTATTATATATAATATATAATAAAAAGAAAAGTGAAACTAACACAACTTTTTGCTACGCAAAAAAGAAAACCTATTTGTTTTTATTAGAAATATATGTTGTTTAAATAAGTGTCCTACCCACGAAAACCCGGGAAAAACAACAAACCTCAATGTTCATATATATAAGTAAGTAGTCATTTGATAATTATTTAGATTTTTTTTGTAGACTATGAAAAACTGTCAAAAAAAACATCGCCCGCCTCCCCCCCCCCCCCCCGGCGCCCTTTTACCACCCCCCCCCCCTCCCCCCCCCCGCGGTCGCCTTTCGACCTACCCCGCCGCTTACCTTATCCATTCCACTCGCTCCTCTCCCCTCCACTCACTTCATCTTCCCACTTTCCCCTCCGCCGCCACATCGCCGCGTGTGTCCATGAGCTGGTGGCCGCGCGACTCCGCCTGCCGCATCAGTCCCTCTCCTCTCCTCTCCACTCACCACACACGATGATTCTCACTCGCCACCTCTCGCCCTGTCACCTCCCCCCGCCGCATCACGGCGCGCGTCGCTGAGCCCGCAACCACCACGCCATATTGCCACGACCACCGCACCAGTCTCCCGCGAGCCGTGCGCGACTGATGGGGACGCACGCATCGAGCTTCGTCGCCCAAGTGGGTGCTGGATCCGGTCGCGTTCCGTTGGGATCTGCGGCGGTGTTGGTCTCCGGGGAGTTCGACGGTGGATCCGAAGCGGGGCGCATCGATCTGCAACGCCAGTAGCTACGGTACGCAGATCCGACCCCTTTCCTCCTCTAATTTTCCTTTTGTTGCATCCCTGAACTGATCTCCTGCTCGCTGATGTATCGAGGCGCCATGAGATGAAATCACAGGCAGGGCCAGGGTGAAGACGGCTCCCCGACGGCCAAGACACGGCCAAGGTGGTGCAGCCTGTGGTCTACATCGCAGGCAAGAATCACCACCAAGAGGTCGGGTCACGGTGGTGCAGCCTGTGGTCTACATCGCCTACTACTCCGCCGTCTTCTGCAACCCCCACCACTTCGGCGGAAAGGTGAGACAAACGGCCCCTCTCCCCTCCCCCGTTCACATGAATCCCAACAACATCATGCGAGTTCTATCCTTGTATACTCTATATTTCAAACTATCATCATGTTCATTGCCAAAAGTATCGGTGAATCCCGTGTTTTCAGATAACAGCAAGGTTTCTCCTTGCATGATCAGATGGTGCTCTCTAGATCTAACTTACAGTGCAGGTAGTCCATTTAACACCAAGTCAGAAGAAATAAACTATATTCATCCAGGTGATGCCATTCATTTGCTTTTGAATCATGACATGTGTTGTAGTTTACCTGGTTATGTGCATGTTCATGTAAGGAGAGGAAGGATCCCTGTGAGATGCTACTCTATTTTTGCCATTAAATGACACTATTGATCACAATCTTGCTACGACAGAAACACTATTGATCCGTAGCGTCATAATTTTTTATGGGTTAAATAATAGGGATATTATGTCAAACAATTGAAGCACATTTTATTATTAGTGCAATGCAAATTGATTGTGCAATTTGGGATGTAAGAGCACATTTAGATGGAAGTCATGGTAATAGAATAGGAGTACTAAAAATGTTATGTGTGTTCTATACAGAACGCTTCCCCTTCTATTACATGTCTTGGCCATATGCAATCATCCACCACATCGGTATAACTAATCCCCGTTTGATAGCACAGTTTTTTCTTAGTATTGTAAGAATACTGCAGTTTTTTAAAATACCATGGTTTAATTTACCGTGAGCTCTTTGGCAACCACAAAAAACTAAAGTATTTATACTGTGGTATTGTCAAAACCGTGGTATTTTCTCTGCATTAAAAAAAGAACCCCATACCTCTTTTTTAAAAACAGAGCACGCGAATAAAACGAGCATCTTCGTTATCGCCTTCCTCGCTCCCAAGCCGTCGCTGCCGCCCTGAAGATCGCCAGCCATGGGACAAGCCAAGATAAGGCAATGGAAAGAATAATGGTGTACTTCCTACTGCCACTTGCGGTTCTCCTCTCCTCGCACGCGCCGTGCGTCATGTTGGCCCATGGCCACCTCATGCCCAGATTGCTCATAACATGACCGCGCACACTATTGGCTGCAACACTAACTCACAACGCACTGCTGGATGTGTCTGCGCAAGCCGTTGTGTGGGATCATAGCCACAACGTATGTGTGCCATGCTGCCATGTCACGGCCTTGCTCGCCGCTGCTTGCTATGCATGCCTTGCTCCATAGCGTCGCCCCATGCCTCAGCGCACCTTGCTCGCCGCTGCTTGTTGTACATGCCTTGCTCCATAGCGTCGTCCAATGCCTCAGCGCACCTTGCTCTCTGCTACTTGATGTGCATGCCTTGCTCCAGAGCGTCGTCCCATGCCTCAGTGCACCGTGCTCGCCGCTGTCGTTCAAGTCATAGCCAAGCCAGAGCGACACCGTGCACTTTTGTGTGGCGCCGTTGTGCGCCCGCTATCATTGATGCATAGCATGCGGCCGAGTCTGTTTATGCATGGCCGTTCAGTTTGCAACAATTGGTCAGCTAAGATCGTCCATGTTTGCACCTTTGCTATGAAACAGCTAGCTAGCTAATTTACATCGTTGCAAACATGCACCAGCTAAACACTCTCACAGTATTCCCGATACTACAAAATACTTTGATATGTCAAAATTATGGTTTCTAGTACTTATTGACAAAAATACCGCAGTTTCCAATACTATAGTTTCTACAGTACTTTGCTGTCAAACACTGCATGCTTTAATCTGTTTTCATGCTGGCCAATTGGAATTTCTCTTCATTTTGTCGAAAAATGGATGTGTAACCTTTTGATTAACCTGTAACATTAAACTTGTCTTGTATCTACTTGATTGGTTTTTCCAAATAATATGAACACACACACTGAACAAAATTTACATGGATTTACAAGATGGGCAATTAATCTTAGTCTCCTTCCTCTTACACTTTTCATATGGTATAGTTCGTAATTAAGTTTAACAGGAATCTTGATTATACTTTGTTGAAGTTGAGGTAGGCATCAGGGCGAGGTAGATTAAAATTGCCACTATTTGCGTAAGTAGCACTGCCAAATGTATTCTAAGGATTTGGCCTCAATCACTAATTATGAAGATTCAGTTTTCATTGTGGCCACTTGACGCTATCAGCGAGATCCTTTATGCCTTATAATTTAGGTTGTTGTATTCTTTCCTACCACATCCATTGTGTTGCTTTGTTATGCTAAATTAACCACTGGATCGGGAGTATGCTATCAGCAATATCCTTTATGCCTTCTAATTCAGGTTGTGTTATTCTTTCCTACCATGTCCATTGTGTTGTTTTCCGATACATGGGAATTAGAGGAAGGATGTTGGTTTGAACTTTAGACTTGTATCCTGTAGCTAGCTTGCATTTCGTTGACATCCTATCTGGTGCTTCTCCTCATCATTCAGATAAGCGAATGAATAATGACATGCCATACACGAAGGCTATCTCCCATATTGTTGGATCTCGAGTAAATACTTATGCAATATCAGTTTCTTGTTTTCAGAAACTTAAAAACAGTGGCATACAATATTGTCTCACAGAACAGTACAAGCTCCTGCCTTCTAGAGAGCCAATCATACCTATCTTGTTTGATTTGATGGAGGATTATGAAGGGTGCCAGTTCAAGAGATCATGTGCAAGTGAGTTTTTGATTTTCTTTACTATATTGTTCATATAATTTAACTATTTATAATTATTTTATACATGGACTTATAGCTATGTTGTTTACCTTAGGAGCAGTAGTGTCTTAGAACATGTTTATAATTCAAGCAAGACTTGGTGACATGTTTCTAATTCGTGATGGTCTGCAAGCTGTGATTTATGAGCCGATAGAAAGTTTAAATATTTGTTACATTTGGCAGGCCAGAAGGTGGTTTAGAATATTTTTGTTATATTCATTGTATTACTTGCTCTATCTTGAGAATGTAGTTGGTATTGAAGTATTACATATCCATTGTGAATAGTTTTAGACTATTCCATCGAAACATTTTGTCATCATGCAATTTCTATTAAATGTAATGACTTACAATTATGACTCTGATGATATATATCTTCAGAAGATGGTTATATTTGTTTGTTATCTGGCATGTTGAAACACTTAAGAAGTTAATTGTTTGTTTTTCTGGCTCAAATATATTAATGAGAATTCATTAAAAAATTAGGCAGTCAACTATGGTCATAACTTAAAAAGACTGTTAGCCTATAATATCTGCAATAACTGTTTGTATTCAGTTCCAGCCCACCCAATAGGACTGCTTGATTAGATCTAAAATCAATTGTATTGGCTGACACTATCTCCAATGGTGTTATTTCTTTGGAATTTGATGGTATGCCTGACCAAGCATGATCCTAATCTAATAACTGTTACCCTTTTACAGAATAGAAAGATCCAGAAATTTTCATACCTAGAGGACCTCGCCTGCTTGGTGCTCCTTGATTACAGAAGGTACTCCTCCGGAATATGTCCTCCATGTCTGGGTATTTTGATCCTTTGGTATATGTGATGGGCGAAGGGAGAGTAAGGAGGGGGATGAGGGATGGCATAGGAGGTTAACATATATAGGTAGGCAATTAAGGGGAAGGCTGGGTAGCAGATATCTTTCCAGTTCTACCATATATATTAATGTATGGTGCAGATATCTTTCCTTTTTTCACCAGACACACACCTCATAATAAATTAGAAAAGATGTCAGAAATCAGAACTTACTAAAATACTAAAATGTTGTATTAATTTCCTAAACAACTGATCATGGCATAGAAGTTACTGATTGCATGCCATATAACAACGAAATATCTTATTTGTATATTTAAATATTGTTTCTATTTTTATTATTGTTCAGTTTGAAAAGGTAAACATGAACTTTCTATATAATTTATGTGTATTTAATCAGTTCAACGTGTACTATAAAAGTTCAATTAACAAAAAAATAATCTTAAATGTTTTGTTTCTGTAAGTTGGCAATTAACAGCCTTCTGATTTTGTTGTATGCACAATCAAAATTGACTGGGTACGAGCGGCCGTAGGTCACAAGGGGGCGTGGAACTGCTGCAGCCAATCTCAGACAGAGCAGACTCCAGCGATTTTGACCAGCCAGGTACATCCTCTACACGACTAAACGAACGCAACTTGAACAAAATTTGAATTGATTAGTATAGTAGCTTAGTAGTAGTAGGTTACTGCACTCTTATTTATGTCGAACAATCACTGCACCGAATATGCAAGCCTGGGATTATATATGTGTGGGGGTCTGTGATATTGTGAGTGGTCTGACATATGTTAAGCTTGATGATATTTGCACAAACTATGTAAGACAAACTAACTGTTTGATTTGTTAATTTCTCTTTGACGCGCAAAGAAAAATGCATCGTCGTCTTTGTTGGCTAGGATCAAATTAACAAACCAAAATTTATAAGTTATATTCTCTAATTATAGTGTTTGCCCTAAATTGCTTGATGGTTTCCTCACTTGAAATATTAATATTGATAAGCTCAATCATGGTATGATCGCATTGTTTTAAAAAACCAATGGCGTTAAGCACATTTATAAGTTCAAACACACGGGCTGTTGAATATCAGTCTTTTTTTAATCAAAATTATTATGAATATACTTCGGTGTTGTGGTGGCTCTTTGATTTCTCTGTACAAATGTCTGTTTTCAGTGCAAATGTGTTCCTTGATCAACTAAACTTGGTGAAAGTACAATCCGGGGGAGCCTTGAAGCCTTCTCATGTAAGAGTATAATCAACTCAATTTTGATAAGTGAGTCCATCACATCATTCTAATAGGATCAAGTTACACTTTAATTTGCAGGCAAAGCATGCAAACATGATCGTTGGATTTCAGTAATAATTGAACATGAGGTAAATACGTTCCATCACACTATGATTTACGACAACTGCTTTTCTTTGATTGTTGATGTTGATAAGTAGGCATTGACGTTATACTTATATGTAGTTCTTATTGGCAAATATATAGTTAGGGATCGTATTGTTTTTAAGGCGTCCGTAAGGACCTGCAAGCTCAAGGCGTCCAGCTTGCCTTAGGTACCCGAGTAAGGCGTCCGACTTAATCTTTAAGGCGTCAGAAGCGCTGCTAAGGCGTTCAGGTTGTCGCCTTGATCCAGATTGGACGCTTTGAGCTTGCCAGACAGGCAGGGAAGTAGTTTTAGGCGGGAAACAGCCCCCCTTCTACCCCACCATCCTCTGCTCTTGATGATGCTCATGTTAAGTTGTTCATTGCTTGCTGTTATCAGTTGTTCAATGCTTCCTGCTTTGCTGGTTGCTCTGCTAGCTGCTTTGTTGTATCGCAATAGAAAATTCATGACGTGCACAGTAACATATCTACTATTAAAGTGGTTTTGGTTTTTTACTATACGTACTGATCAATAAGAAAAACCATTCCTCTCTCATTTTTGTTACTATATTCAGGAACACACAAAATATAATCAGCGCTTATTCGCTAGCTGGAATTGAAGGCAACGGCGAGAGAGGAAGATCAAGGACAACTTCAAAATAAAATAATATATGCAAGGTACATGTTGTATGACCGTCATTAGTTTATTGGCTACTCTCTAGCTGGAATGTGATTATTACCGACGAAGAAAACCTCGTATAGTGTAACAGTGCATGTATGGATGGAGTTATACTATACGAGGTAGTATATGATGTGAGGCATGGAATGTCTGAAAACATCACCTGGTCTACTTTAGGTATGTTGTGAACCTGCCATGGTACAACACAAAAGTACTACGGTTCACCTGGAGCACCAAACCTGGTCCAAACTGGTCTAGAATTAAAGATAAATAAACAACCAAAATAGCTAGTGGATGCCACCATCAAACACTCTTTAAACTTTAAAAATATTTTAGAAAATGTCATCTGATAATCTTATCAGCACGGGCATTCAAACATATTATTACCTAGCAAGCAACTAAACATGATAATATTTTTAGGTATTTATCGATGCAGCAGTCCTCCTTAGCCACCAATAAATCTCAACGCTGCTCTAACTTGATCTGGAATGTTATCCTTTGCTTCATTCTCCATGACCATCAAGATCTTGACCATTAGTCGCTTCCTGAGACTTTGTGGATCCTTCAAATTAAGCATATAAAAGTCAGAAGATATATTTAGCAAATATATGAAAGCTGTAACCTCATTACAAATGCACTTACATCAGTCCTAGGCATGTTATGAACCATGTCATTCCCGATAGTTTCATACAGTAGGGCCATCTCCTGTAAAACTTTGAATCCAGAGTCCATGCTGTCACAAAAAATATATTGTAATAGCTATATTATAACACACACTAATATCTAAGACAAATGTAAAACAGTACCGCCGAGGTGAAACATGAATACTCTCTTGTTCGGGCCATTCCAGAAGTTGGCTGTTCCTATCAGGGGCCTCCTATTGCAAGATAAAGCTCAATTCTTGCTTCACTAAAAGGGCTTCCCTCTGAAGTTCAGTGTCATGGAAGTCCTCCTCAAAATGAAATAAATCCTGGTTTGAATAATCAATAACAATAGCCCTCTCCATTTCCATTTTCACTGCTAAAAGACCGTATGACGAATCCACGTGTGACAGTGGGAGAATATACTGCATTTGGTAGACAAAGGTAAATGCCAAAAAAAATAACCAAATAATTTCTAACAATGAGAAAACTTGCAATTGTAGGGGTGTGAAACACGTCGTATCTTGGAAAAGGTTCAAGCACGACATTGTTAATGAGCGCATTGGTGCGCTGTTCTTGGCTTAACCAAGTCTGCCTTAGAGCCCGTGCTTGCTCATGGAATCCCAAATTGAAAAAATGTGTCTTTCCAACAGAGCTGGTGCCTGCGGTCCTCTCCGCTGCGTCGGTAGTAATCTTACGCACGGCAAGATTGAAGCACAACGGATGGACAACTCCATCTCCTCTGATGGTGTCTCGGATGATCTGTAGGCTAATCTCGATAGGGAATGGGCGGAGGCTATTAATCCAGATTGTGCTGTCAAAAGGAAGAACAAGGTTCATAACAGTCATAAGTTTAAATAAACGTAAACTCAAACAAACAAACTGTGTTGGTGTCTATAACATATGACTAATTTAACGATAATACATATCACATCAAATCACCTAAAAAATTTGCAATCTCTACGTAAGTTTAGTATTTTTATATTATGCACGAGCAATAAATTAAACAGATTGCAGTGATTTCATAGTAGCTTATCACTTGTTCAACATTGTTGGGAGTGACTGGGATGGATTTATATGAGAACTTGTATAAAAATTATACATGTATAGGGCAGTGGACCTAGACGATGAAGTACAAACAAGATTAGATATTTAGGGCTGTGAGAACTTACTCTAGTTGTTCTTCGTCTGAGGAAAGCGTGATGAAATCGTACACGAAGTCGACTGCGTGTCGCACTCCCCCAAAAATCGGCATTGCTTCCATTACTGGGGCAAAACGTCGGTCATAGCACCGGAAAAGCGAGGAGGGATCAGTGGATGACAGTTATGTCAGGACCCGTAGGATTATATATTGAGTAGAGATGATGGCCATAGGGAACGTGCCCCTTAACGTTCCATATTTGCATGTTTCCGTAAGAAAAAAACTATCATAAATTAAGGCAAGATCTTTATTTTGATTGCACTATGCAGATAAATCAGAGACATATTAAATGTTTCCTAATATATGCCTCCCTTTCCCTAGAACTTTCCCAATCGAAAAATAGAAAGAAACAGGATTTAGTATTTCGCGAGCGATAGCTGCAACGCTCGATGCCCACACGGAAAGTGATCGCTGCACCCCCATAATTTAACCGGTGGGCCCTGATGACTTTAATATTAGTTTTCAACAGTGTGGCCTGGTGGCTTTCCTCTAATAAATCTTTCCCCATCTGGATTCAAGCATTGGGCTCCGTGGGCAACAAAACCCTGGGCAAAGGTAGGGACAACACCCGGCCATAGGTATGTGGTACCTGCCCCATATTGGACCCGAACAGCGCTACAGCGGCTGCAACATTATTACATGCCATAGGGCAATGTTCAATTTAGAAGGAACTAAAATACAAATAAAAAAAGTATGAATCTCCCTAAAGAGCACTCCACTTGGAATTTTTGATAGCTTGGACCAGTTGCATTGAAGCCTTCTCACAATCCACTCAATTTTGATTACTGAGTCCACTGCGTGATGGCAATAGGGGCCAGCTCCACTTTAATTTGCATGCAAGCATGCAGCACATAAGCCTTGAACATGAGGTATTTACTTTCCATCAGCCTATGACGTATTTACCACATCTGTTTTTTTAGAGCTGATATTGATCAGTAGGCATTGCCAAATATAATTCATGACTTCACGGTTAAATTCACATATCCTGGTTGGACTTACACAACTGTCGGCCCATGCTAGGAAGTATCAATGTTATACACGATGATAGCGTGTGTAAAATTCAATGGTAGAGGAAGTGACAGGGGGTTTATATGAATGTTCCGCTTTGTACATATTCGAGGTAAAGACAGTAGCTACAGAAACAGGTGGTGGAACAATGCTGCTGCCGAAGGATGTAAATATCCTATGCACGCACATGAATTTGCCTAGTATAGGAAAAACATTAAAACCCTGGCGACTCATCTCATCTTACATCAAACCCTATTGGCCCTGTACAGCTTCCCAAATGGGGCTCACTGCTCATTCATGGCAGACAAACGAATGATTCGTTCGTGACATTCCAACAAATTCAATTAATAATCCAAAAATATGGTAGAAAAACCAAACTTCAATAATACCAAAACACCATAAAGTTTGGATAGTTTGATAATACCAAAACATCATAAATTTTTAAAACATACGTGTTTATCAAATTATTCATATCAAAAATAAATTATTATCAAAGCGATCCCTAACAAAGCTGAAGTATAGGAAAATATTTTCGGCATAGCTGCGTGCATCAGTCCATCTTCAGTTGCTCAAAACCCTCAAGGCTGATCTAATCCCTGCCGGGATGTTTGGACTTGCTTCATTGTCTTTGACCATTAGCATCTGGACTGTAACTTGGTGTCTGAGCTGTATTGGATCCTAGGAAAGGTGCAAAAACTCAATCATTTAATAAATTGGTTGGATAATATTTAGCACACATCAACCAATCATATATGAACTTACCCTACTGTTCATCCAACCCATTTTACGCATACGACCAATCTGATGGGCCATCTCCTGTAGGACAAATAAGCCAGAGTGTTTGCTACAACACAAAAAATGAAATATTAAACATTATAACAGTATGCATCTTATGTATGCGATCAATTTAGTAGATTACCCACGACCAGCAGAGGGCATTGTCTCTTGTTCCCAATCCATGAGTTGGGTATTCCAACCAGGGATCCTAGTCTGCAACACATTGTTGAAATCTTCCTTCAGCAATGTGATTTCCTTCATCATCAATATGTTATGAGTGCTATCTTCAGGATCAAACGTGTTGAAGGATGGATCCATCACGACAACCCTCCTCCTCAGCCGGTTGACTACAAGTAACCCGTACGAGGAATCCTAAAGTTTCAACGGTAGTAGATACTGTGGCAGGTCGAGACATGTCAATTGCTATTATAATAAGTATAACTAACTATAAGAACGAGCGTCTCTTACAATTGTAGAGTTGAACACATCATATTTAGGAAGAGGCTAGACCACAACGTAGTTAATCAGCGTCGTGATGCGCTCTCCTTGCGTCATCTAGGAGTACCTCAGGGCCTGTGACCGAGCTTGAAACTGCAAGTCAAAATAATGTTTGCTTCCAACCCAGTTGGTGCATGCGGTCCTCTCTACTTCAGCGCTAGCAAGCTTACGAACAACAAGGTTGAAGCATTCAGGATGAAGTTTTTTATGAAAAAAAGGGTGTCCTGGATCATTCAGAGGCTGATTTCGATCTGGTACGGCCGGGCGCTTCTTATCCATATTGCGCTGCAAAAGAAATGCACAACAACATTTAGCAAAGGACATCAATTGTCCTCTTCTAGTTTAACTTTATTTGCCATGGCATATATGGATTTTTTTAATGAGAACCTCGTCTCCTTGCTTACCCACCTGGCCATCGGAAGGAATTAATTACCTTGGTCAGTCAGCAAAAGAAATAAATGATCCAGTTCATCATCCCAATCCTTCCCATTAGTTTCATTAAGAATTCAGCCCAGAGTGTTGACAATCAAGGGCCAAGAAATAATCCCAAGTCTATCCTATCTCGCCACGGTCGAAAGCAAATCCATGTCTCTTCCTATACCGAAATCGTCGTTTCATAGTCTATACTAACCTATAAACCGAATTCATGGTTAGATTGCAAGACATTGCACGAGGTCAGATTGTCCCCACCTAGATGTATCTACATGTATCAAATCTAGAACCTTAATTCATGGCATTTGCATGACATTGTTCATGTATAAGGATTCAACTAAAAAACGTATAAATGTACCTATCTTAGTTTGCTGTGTACCAGAGTGTTCCTACATGATTTGTATATAGCAAAAGAATGTATAATAAGACAACTTACTTTAATGTATCTTGGTCTCGAACGCCCATGATAAAGTGAAATATGTATTGGAGTGCATCTTCCACGGCATGCATTGGTGGGGGGAGAAGATCCATGGGCGCAGGCACATCCTCCTGGGGCACAGGAACATCCTCCTGGTGCGCGGGCGCACCCTCTTGGGCTGCGGGCGCAGCGTTCCCAATTATCGCCTCCATGGTCTAGAAAATTTGTTATTGATCGGAAATTGATGATGGGATATCTGTGAAGTTGGGTGGGTGGTGAAATAGGACGCTGGTGGAATTTATCAAATTGTTACCGTGACATCTAATTGTTTGGAGAGTTAATATTGCCTTCCAAATGATGAATGTCATATAATTAAATACATTATTCATTTCCTTGTACAAATTATTTCCAATCGTGTTAGGATCAGATCTTTCTCCCAATATTAGATAATAACTTCCCAATCCCGTAATATTCAGCCATCAAAAGGATTATTTCCTACGTATATATAACCCATAGGCAATTGCCCGTGCATTGCAACGGGGTATATATATTTAGCTGTTCAACACCTATATCGCATAATATAACCTATAACATGTGGAATAATCTATAGCTTCAATTATGCAAATAATGCCAACTGCTTTTACATGTAATGTTCCATATTTTGGTCGTTGGTATATCTCCCTGAATTTGAGCTATAAAATACGTTTTTGCTAACATGTGGAATAATCTATAGCTTGAATTTGAGTTATAATATACGTTTTTGGTAACGAACATATAGTTGTGCTTTAAGTAGTATTGCACATATAAATCACATGTCATTGTTTGTGCATCAAGATTGATGTGGGTAGCTTTTTTCTTTATTTTTATGTTTGAGTGGTTCATATAAATGTGCAATAACTAAGACACATCTAGTTATGCCCCTGACATACACATTTCACGCCTTCTTGAAAGAAATATCAAGATTTATCAATAAAATACATCACTACTGAGTATTGTCATAAAATATTAGTGCATGAAACACCTAACATTGGCATTTTATTCCCGCAAATATGCAAAGATCAAGTAAGAGTTTATCATGCTCATATTATTGCGAAAACTAAGATTAGTAAGTGAAAAATAATGCATGTATTGTTTGCTATATTTTCCAATTGGAACAATATCCTTCCATGCGCGCCATGGGCGCCGCACCATCGTGTTAGGTTCATGGACCAGAGGACTAAGCAGTAGGGTGGTCTCTCTATCTCTCCCTTTCTATGGGACAATTGTAACATGATCTCAAACACCGAGAATGAGGCCTTAATGAATCCTTTGTCTGATGAAGATCTGGGAGGTCATTAACTCTGCCAACCCGAAGGCAGCCTCTTGGCCCTGATGGGTATTCTATTCCCTTCTTCATGAAGTTTTGGCCTTAGCTGCATTGGCTGGTGTGTCAAATCATTCAAGGTTTCTGTGTGGGGACAGTTGATATTTATCGCCTTAACTATGTTCTCATTACTCTTATTACTAAAGTGAAATGAGCTGAGCGTCGTGATTTACAACCAGTGCTTTTATTTTAGCGCTGATATTGATAAGTAGGCATTGACGTGTTAGTTATATATAGTTCGTATTGCCAAATATGTAGTTCATGACTTTACTGTTATAATTGACGTTAACGCACGGGAGTTATAGGGTGCGTCGCAAAACAAATGTTTAATATATCCAAAAAAAGTATTTAAACCTATATATACCATCCAATGCATTTTATAGATATCCGTATTGCCAAATAGATAATTCTCAATACGATCCCTAACAAAGATGTAGTAGCCATTTATTTGCGACATACGAAAATGCAATGGACCATATTCATTCGTTCAAAACCCTCAATGCCGCTTTAATTTCATCTGGTATGTTTCCAGCTGCTTCATTGTTTTTTATCGTCAGCATCTTGACCAGCAGGTTCTTTCTGAGCTGTATTGAATCCTAGAGAAGATGGAAAAATAGTAATTTATAAATTGATGCAAAATAAATCGCATGATAAACCTCGTTATTCTGTACTTACGTGAGTGGTCTTCCTACCAGAATTAGTAGTACCATTCTGGTGGGCCATCTCCTGTAGGACAAGGAAAGCGGAGTCTTCCCTGATACAAACAAAATTAACTATATTAAAACTATAACGGTCGGCTTATTACACGTGTGATCAATTTACTATATTACCGCCTGCCGTTTGAAGAGATGCCGTGCGTTGACCAGTCCATGAGATTGGTATTCCAACCAGGGATCATCAGCTGCAACACATTGTTGAACTCTTGTTTCAACATTGTGATTTCCTTCCTCGTTTCACTGTTATGAAAGTTGTATGGTCCATCATAGACGTCGATTGATGGATCAATTGGGAGAACCCTCCTAGTTTCCTTGCCTACTACAAGTAGTCCGTACGAAGAATCCACATAAACAAATGGTAGTAGATACTGTCGTAAATAGACACATGTTAGTACAAAATAGAATAAGAAAATCAAATTATAATAATGAGTCTCTTACAATGTTAGAGTTGAACACATCATATTTAGGAAACGGCCGAACAATGGCATTGTCAATCAGCACTGCGGTGCGTGTTTCTTGCTCCATCAAAGAGTGTCTGAGGGCCCGTGCCATAGAATGAAACTGCAAGTCGAAAAAATGTTTGTTTCCAAGCATTCTTGTACCTGCAGTGCTCTCTACTTCAGCGCTCGCTAGCTTACGAACTGCAAGATTGAAGCACTCAGGATGAATTATTCCAAAAAGTCTAATTGTTTCCTGGAGCATCCGTAGGCTGATTTCAATCTGATATGGTCGTTCGCTTCTAATCCAAATTGTGCTGCCCAAAAATGCAGACCAATCTTTACCAAATAACATCCATCCATATCTGTATCACATTTAGACTAACTCTTTTGTATAATATAAAGCAGTAAAAAAAGTTACTTAATAATGTTATAACCTGGTAGCTATTCTGTCTTTAATAATGTTATAGATGTATAAAAATAACATGGGCACATGTACCATAGGTAAAAAGGTGTGATACAGAGGCACACATAAATTTTTTAACAATGGTGTAACAGTGCAAATAATATATACACTAAAATATATAACACCTAGACAACCAAACATAATATAGTGGACTATCATGGATAATTATGTCTAGCCTACTGTGTTGCCCAGCTGATATCTAGCCTGATGTGTACGAGAGTAATATGAAGAGCAATACAACTTACTTTAGTGCCTCATCGTCCTGGACAACAGTGATAAATTGAAAAATGTATTCAACGACATCTTCTACGGCGTTAACGTTGCCCGCAACCTCCTGAGGGGCGGGCAAAGCCTCTTGTGGTGCGAGCTGAACATCAACTGGCTCGTGCACAGCCTCCATTGATGAGAGTCGCGAGTGATCGAGAATTGGTGAAGACTGGGGTGGGTGTTGAAACAGGAGATCGTCGGATGTTATATGAAGGGATCAGTTCCTGTTTGGCAGTTGCATCATATAGACTTATGTGCCTTCCAAATAATACGGCAAATTCCATTGTTGAAAGCCAAATAATAAGCAAACTTTTAATTACGCCTGATTTTCAGCATCAGATTGTACCTAAGGCAGATGGAAGGTGCCCATATCATTCCGTCCGTGCATGTCTATATTATTCATTTCCTACTATATAATATTTTCAGCTGCGGACGGATGATATCTTGCGCCCTGATATATATTCACTGAGGTGTGTTGGCAATTAGGATGTCGATCCAGCATATATATAAACGGATATATTATTAATGCTTTTTATTCCCTGCCAAATATATCAAGTCGTTTTTAAGACGTACATCGTTCTTTCTAATTATAAAAAAATGTGACGGGGCGTATCAGATCTTTCTCCTTTTGTATAGTTGAATATTTTGTTCCTAATGCATGCCATATTTACAGTTCAATCTCAACGAATCGGAAAAAATCAACCTTTGTATAAAACCAGATATCCCGAATTAAGTACGCGTAAAAAAATACAATCTGCCATAATGGCTACACTTAGAGTTCACAAGCAAAAAGAAAACACACTTTAAGAGAAATGATTGTTCTGTGTACATTATTATTCCAAATGTAGATAAAAGGACCAAGGGAAACGAGCTTTTTATTGAGCCATGTTGAAAAACAAAGTCATCTACTGTCCTTTTTTCCTGGCTACAATTGCAGCATTGACATATGATAGTGTTTCGTCAAGTGTCGTTAAGAAGGCTTCGTGGATATCTACGAAAAAACAATTTTTTAGTACTAATAACATCGTAATACAGAAAAGAACAAAAATCCATAAAAATCGAAATAGTTTATAGAACTTACCTTGAAGATGATGAACATCATCATTAATATCGGGGGAGAACAAGAATGTGCTCTCCCTCATAGTCTCCATGCACTTATCCCTCCGGTTTACCTGTATGTACGTAACTGCAATTTTCTCGAACAAATTTTCAGTGCGCTGCAAGTGGTACAAGTGACGACCAGCATGCTCTTGACTTAGGCGTATAAAAAGTATCTCCCGTCTGCAATGATAAAGATATGTTGATGGTAGGCAATTATCAAATATTAATAATCATATAAAACCAAGTACTATTTGGAGTTTACCGAAAATTCATGATGCCTATCTCAACGAAATGGACCTGCCGTCTATATACTGAATCCCACCTATGTTGTATCCTACCAGCATATACAAGAATACCAAGAACATCTGGAAAAAATTAAGTCTGGGTGAGACAAAATGTTAATCGATAAATATGCAAAAACAAACTAATAGATGTTGCACCGGTAATGGTTTTGTCCCGTAGCAAGGATATGGCACCAAGTTGTGGGAAAAAGGTGGACAGATTGTCGATGCAATACTGTGCACCGATGTCCTAACCATGGTTATAGCATTTAGTTCAATGAAAAACTCCATGCATAGATACCAGAAGTGACCATCTAGCATTTCCGTGGGGTTTATCCCGATGCTACTGAAGTCATATGTTAGCCCGGTCTGCAGAATGGCATTGAATCGATAAGCTTGGTTGCTGAAGGCAATTGCTTCAATCTTTGTTCACTAGTAATTTTTACAAATTCAGATAACAAGACTTTAGAACACATGTGTATATACATTAAAAAAGGTTGCTATATTTAGTGATCACTAATCTCATACTTCCTGGTCCAGAAGTATGCAACGAAAGTATGGGTTTCCCATTGCATGCACCCTAATATGGGACTTCCACATCACCTTAGCTCGAATGATCCAACATCTTTGATAGATATGTTCCATCTGTACACTTTGAAAATTCAGGAACCTACATAAAATAACCCGAAATGATGGGATAAACAAACGGTGATGTCAGATAAGCGTGCATGACGATCTGTACACTTGCCTGTTCATTGGAGGGATGGTAGGCAGAGGCCTGATGGGATCCGGTGGATTCGCCATCACCCTCCTCGAGGGCCTCGAGCTGTACGATATCACCATGGTCAGGGAGCTAATGGATGAAGTGTTAAAGAAAGATAGAGGGGCGCATGGGCATGGGTAGTGGCATTTATATATATAGTCCAAGGGGCCCACAAGCGGGAAAATCACAATTCTTTCAATATTTGCATGTGGCAGTCTAGCGAAAAAAACCTCTACTATCGAAACTATTATAAATAGTAAGTTATGAGAGTTCTTTGGCAACAAAAAATTTATTGCTAAAACTTTTTGAATCAACTAATTATCTATAGATATTTGAGATTCTTAATCTGATCGAAATCATGTCAATTATATCACCAGTATCATTGTTTCCTTTTCGCCTGTGAATACGCTATATTCAATATAACAAACTGCGGGAATATAATGATGACTTCAGATTTTTAGTTAGGAACGCAATAATTGGATATATCAAAATAATTAATGTGATAGTGCGTTAAGGTAAGTGTAGTCATAAAATAATTAATGTGATAGTGCCAATATTTCGTCGATTAAATATATTACCATTAATTACCAACATGCTGCAATTTCAAAAATAGATTATTTACGCAACTTTTATTATACTATATGTTATTTTGATAAAATCCCAACATATTTGATTTTGTTACATGTGATGAGACGTCGTTGTGTTACTTTGCAACGACTATTTTACTGGCATTTTAAAATAGTAACAAAAAAATAAATCGAAGTTATTAGCAATAGTAATAATTTGTTTAGTGGGTCTTTGATGGCTTGATTCGTTGGTCGCGGTTTTTAATTATTGAGTATGCGCGTGAAAAGCTAACTTCGATCTGTTTTTTAATTAGCGTCTCTTTTTTAATTTGATTCTGTATGCACAGTGTAGTAACAGCCGCAGTTTCAAAACCAGCATGCTTAATTGAGAAGCCTGTGCATTATGTGACGTAAGTTAGTTAATATATCACAAACGCAGTCAATGCCATTTGTAATAAAAAGAAAATTTCCAGGGAAGTACGGATTACAGCATTTGTACCGCGTATTCATATAAGAAAACAAAAAATATAGCATGTTAGGCGACAAAGCTCAAAGGGAAGATCAAAAACAGAGAGTAAGAAAGCAAGCATTAAACAATATCTGTTCTTTATTCATACTTTCATAGTTTGACTCCAAATCTATTACAATGCAAAATGCTCTTACGGAGCGTTGAAACATAAAATTTCCTTATACACGGGATATTGTTAGAACTATGTTGAATACTGTTTTCTTCAAATGCATTAACACTTCATTCAAGTTTGTCCCAGCTATAACATTTACTTACATTTCCTTGTTCAAAGAGGAATGAGAACATCAATAAATAAACATGAATTAGGGAAATAAATAAAAAAGAAACCTTGATAGCTACAGCTGTACATGAAAAATGTACAACATTTAAAACTGGGTGGAACAAAAGAAATATTACAACTCATACACACTCATAAAGCTCAAGGCAGTAGGCCAACATGTAAGATTTTAGCCATTTAATGAGCATGTAAATAAATGTATCACACGCACTGAAAATCAATGTACCAAATATAACCTGCATGCTAAATGATGACATGACATGCATGCTACAGGTTTTAATCAAACTGTACAAAGTAAATGTAACATGTAGCGGCTCTATATGAGGCCAAACATTATTTTGGAATCTCAGATTACAAATAACACGGTACGCTTGTGACATGTACATTGCCAGAAACATTGCGATAGTGGAAAGCAAATAACAGTGATAAAGGTAAAAAATTAATTAAACATGATGCAAATCTTCATGAAGCCAATCATTATTTCTGATCCTAGTATTACACATAACACAGTACGTTGTGTGACATGTACAATGTCAGATTACACATAACAGAGTATAAATTTATTGAAATGCAGTTATTACTTGAACTGATTGGTGTATACCTCTAACAACGAAGATACCAAATGAAAAAATATGTCATAGAATCGAATTTCAGCAATTCTTGGACATCGGAAGAGTAAATTGCATATATAAATCCAGCAGGTCTTATAAGACCAGAATTCAGCCTCTAAGTATTTCCTTGTAGACAATGTTCTTCATTGAGGTCAGCAACGACACGGTCGGTCTTTTACGCTTCTTCGGGTTGTTATGTTGCTTGTTGGCCTTATCCTTTGGCTTCTCCTTCTGAATAAGTATTTTAATGTTTCTCTTTGCGGTGGCTCGAGACAAAGCAACATAGAGTTGACCATGAGAGAACACTGGATTAGGTAGATACACACCAACAATGGGGATGGTCTGCCCTTGAGCCTTGTTAATCGTCATAGCAAAGCTAAGCCTTATAGGAAATTGCTTCCTCTTAAACTTGAAAGGAAACATGTCATTGTCAGATGGGCACAGAGGTATTCGAGGAAGGAAGACCCTCCTACCAGCGTGTTGTCCAATAACGATTTCTGCATCAATGGTGTTCCTCTCAAAACTTCTAACAACAAGCCTAGTCCCGTTACACAGACCATTAGCTGGATCAATGTTCCTTAGAAGTATCACAGGGCAGTTCAGCTTTAGTTTGAGTGCATGCGGAGGAAGACCATTGGGAGTCAATCCGTTTAGAAACTCAGGAGCGTAGTAGCCATATGGGTCGTCCTCCGCACTGTCAAAGCTATGGTAGATTACTTCATCTCCTTGGAAACGCTCTATCATGCGGATGTTTATCTTGTCGACGTTGTCATTTGTCGTGGAAAGGATTGCGCGAGATGTCATGTAACTCGAATCTGCCATGTTGTCATCTAGACTTGGAAACACGTGGTCAATCAGCTTCTCCAGGTTGTCAACCTCGCCTGTAGATGGCAGACAAATATCATCAGGGAGTAGTATGTTGCCTTGGTCGTCGGCTTCCTCAGTGCCATTACCGACCCTAAGCAAGTAATCTGCAAACCACGTGTCATTACCAGCCCTCATGTTGGTGATGAGCCGAAGCTGCCGCATACTCTTCCATAGATGAGAACTTCAGAGGCTTGCATCAATTATCTGGCCCCGTGACCCCCTTCTGACGACCGGAAGCACCTGCCTAAAGTCCCCGCCAAAAACAACAGTCTTTCCTCCAAAGGGTCGATCGCGTATTCCCATGATGTCGCGCATGCTATTGTCTAATGCCTCAACCGCTTGTCGCTTAGTCATGCTGGCCTCGTCCCATAGTATCAATGAGGCCATCCTCAGCAGCTTGGCGGTCCCACTCTGCTTGGTGAAGCTGCATGATGCTCGATCATCGCAACTCAGTGGGATTTTGAACCTTGAGTGGGCAGTCCTGCCGCCAGGCATGATAGAAGCAGCGACACCCGACGTCGCGGTAGCGATAGCAATCTTGCCCTCGCGCCTCACCTTGGCTAGCATCGCCCTGTAGAGGAAGGTCTTCCCCGTACCTCCAGGGCCATCAACAAATAATATACCCCCATCACCGCGTTCAACAGCCGCTAGTATTTCGTCGTATGCAGCCCTTTGCTCAAAATTCAGGGAAGATGACAATTTAGTGTCACTTTCGTCAAACTCAACAGTTGATTCCTCGATGATCTCTCTGGCCTCTCCCTCGGTTGGGTCAAACGCATCATCGATCGTTGGAAGAGCGAAATCAATAATGTCTTTACCCATAGACTGCAACATACCCCTAATGTCAAGCAACACCATCTGCTCCACCTCGTTCGGGGACGTCCGTGTCCGATGGTAGTCATCGGACATAGGCTCGAGGTGTCTATCCCATAAACCGCGCACGTCGCCTGGCTCGCAGTGCACCAATATTGTTGCAAAGAGCCTCCTAAGAGAACATGGCATAGCCCACTGCTCCGCCTCAGTAAGACAGTCGTCGAGCGTGTTGTCTGCCTCGATGAGTGCCAACCTTTCACCGGCCTCTCTAAAGCTCCCACATACCACGCCGTCGACGGTGAGCAAGTCCTCAAATGATGTTTTCCCCGTAACATGGTTCAACAACACACGAAGGTAGTATCGCTCCCCCTCGGCAGGATTGGCAGACACGATACGACCTATTTGAAAACGCTCCACCCGCCTCTTCCAGAACTTCTTTTTATTCTCCCACGTGAAGCTTCCGGGGAAATCCTTGTACAATATATGCCTTGCCCAAGGGTGTTTTTCGTTTGCCTTGAAATATTCTGTTAACATGGATTTTGAAGCATTCTCGGAGGATACAACATTCTTCAAGTCAGCCTGTGCATTGAACATATTCGGGAGATGAAGAGGCAACTGCAAGACAGGCGGGTAATTGGCACACAGTGGGAAGCCAAATATCCTCCACATAGCCTCCGGAGGGGTGACCCATCTTGCGTCAACGTATCTCTTGATCTCATCAATGTTACCATCAGCGTCTGGCTGGTCAATGCTGAAAGAAGCCTTATCATGGCCCTTATAAATGTACTTATAAATGTATTTTACAGCCTTTATGCTAGAGTAGACCTCGACGTTTATGTGGCAATTAAACATCCGCAGAAGGTAAGGGTTATATGGCACAACCCATCGGTTGTCCAACATTTTCCCTCGAACCTTAGCGCGTCTACCATCATCTCTACGACGATAAACTGGGTATGAGTCCTTGCCTTGTATCGTGTTGTCATTGAACGGCCGCGGGTATCTGCACTTGCATTCATTATCTTGCATGCAAACATTCTTCGGGTTGAGAGCACCGCATGGACCGTGCATCATATGTTTTACCACCATTGCATACAATTCTGGAAACTTCTGCTTGTCTGGGAGCTCTGCGGAAATGAGTCGGTCATACTGCTCTGGGACAAGAAGCTTATAATTTGAATCCATGATCAACAAAAAATGTGCGTGGGGGAGGCCTCTCTTCTGGAACTCGACTACGTAAACATAAGCAACAACAACACCCAGGACCATCTTCTTGAGCAACAAATCTTTCATAGCCTCTAGTTTGCCATAGAACACGCGATCCACAATATCAGGTCGGTCTTGCGTCGTCTGTCCGGGAAGCAACTCATTTGTTATCTCTTCCCATTTAGGGTTGCAAGTCATGGTCAAGAAGATGTCAGGCTTCCCGTATGTATGGACAATTGCCATGGCATCCATATGTCTCTTCTTCATGTCGCGGTCGCCACCAGGGTAAGTTCCAGGGAGAACTATTCTCACCCCAACAGCGCTTGCTAGCGTCTCCCCCGATGTTATCGCATCAACAACTCTTTATACAAATCAGCACGGATCTGCGTCTGGTTCTTCCTATACCACCTCAACCGACAGCTCTCAATCTTGATGTACATGTCAACCGCCCATTGCTGCAGTAGGCGTGCTCCACAGAGAATTGGATTGAAGATCGCAGGCCTTGTTTGCAGCATGTAACAGTAGTAGTCTCTAACGGAGACGCATAACCTGCTATTCCCCTCTGCACACGTTTGATTCAGATCGCGTGAGCATTATCTTAAAAAACAAGAAGATATTTTTTAACAAAGTGGGACACAAAACGACATACCTGCATCATCCTCATCATCATGAGACAAACGAGGATTTTGGACAACATTCCAATCAACATTACGTTTGGGTAGCTTCGGATGCCAACCTAGCTCCCCCATTGGATAGAATAATGGATAAGACAACGGGTCATATGCCCCTGAGGTCACACGAATACTATGCCTTTCGTTGTTTTTACCACAAAGTGTTATCTTGCGGTCAAACCTTTTTGCTAGGTCAGTGCCCTCAACCCAAATTGCAGCGACCTCAGAGGACACCGGTCTATTATACCTTCTTTGGTCCAGCCTCTTATCGGTGTTTAGGTCTATCCTATAATCATCGAGGTTGTCTTTGTGTGCACCCAAACTCCTAAATTGCTGGGAGTATGGGTTTTCTTTGAGTATGTCTACTAACCTCTTCATGACATCCTGGTCTAATTGCTTGGTGGCCGCCTTACGATGATCTAGGTTAGGGTCATCATCATAGAAGTACAACTGCAGATGTTCTGGAAGCGAGCTAGGCCCGAACGAATGGACATTGTGGTAGATGGTGCCGTGAGCTCGGAATGTGTACACCCCAGACCTCATGTTTGTGTAGTTTTCATCAAGGCTGACGCCAAGGGTGGTGAAGGCGAAATGCCCGTTGAGGAACCGTATGTTCTCCCAAAAATGTCTCGAATCTGCATCCATGCTGGACCATAGCCTCATAAGCTCTGGGATTGGTTCCAGTTGCTTAAGCTGGATCTGGCCATTGTGACAGCAGAAGCCGTCAGTCTCAGATTCAAACTTCCTGGCCTTACAGCGTTTGCAATTTTCATCGAGTTTCAGGACGTGAGTGTTGTCTGCAATATTTGAGTAGACAGTGTCAAATGGATCAATCTCGCTAAGTTTATCGGTAGACTTGCTCGCTTCCTCATCATCATCCAATATGTCATTATCGGATCCTACGGGGATTTGTTGGAAAATCACGTACAATTCACTAACAACAAAAAAAGAGACAACAATAGAGCTCCAAAGTGTCATAGTGTAGGGTTTGCAATACCTTCATTGCAAAACATGTAGTACTCCTCATCAATCAATTCATGTGCTTCCTGCTCATGACGCATGGTGCCGCTTTGGAAAACATCGATGTCTTCTGCATTGTCGTCATACAGATAGCGACAATAGACACAATCATGTTAGAACGACATGCTGAGAATGAGCTTAAGAAACTGACAATCTCAAATTCATACCAGTCGCACCAGCAGAGTATGTCGGCATATTCGTCCCCGGATCGCCATCAGATGAATCATCTTTTGCGGCCCGGGAGACTGGTGATGCGCGGCTTGGGCATGTGGGACATTCGGAGTCTGAGTCTGCTAGGTCTGTAAGGGGGATTGCGATGCATTCTTTGCACGGTGTTTTTTTCCTTCGGTCATAATTGGCCTTCCTTTGTGCACTTGACTCCCCCTTCTCATTCACCGACATGCTTTTGCAGCGTTGCACGCTCCTCTCGCGTCTATTTTCGTTCATTATTTCTCTGACCTCCAACGTTAATTCGTCACTTCTCTTCTGATGGCATGCTCTGCTCCTTGCGTTTTTCGCCTCCCTTTGATCGTTTGTTAAATTATGTCTCCGCTCATTGTCAGTCTGCCTCCTAGCTAGAACAGTGTCCTGAATGACAGACGCGTGTAAAGTTGAAGGGGGACATGTTGCTCCCTCTTTCATTAATTCTGTAAAGCTAGGGCTATTTCGGTCGTCTGGATCAAAAATAAGTTCAATTCGTATTTAGTTAATTTTGATTTATCGGATTTGGAGGAGTCACATATAGAAATAGCAGGGCCTGCCATAGAAACGGATCTTGAACATAAGCGCATACCTGAAGTAGTAGATGCATGTTTGTTTTGATCTTGGATACGCTTATCCTTGTTCCTCCAATAAGCAGCTCGCCGCAGGGCGTTTCTATGGTCTCTCTTGCGTCCTTCTTCAGTTTTTTCTCCTGTTCCTTGTATGTCATTCAAGATCCCGTCTGGAGCCATTACAAACATTACCGAAAATAAAAAATCATGGATCTAAGATGGAAGCAATTTCTGTAATAGTAGAACAAAATTAGAATACCTTGTAGCTCTATCTCATTAACGATCCCAGTCGAGACCTCCGTTGTATCAGGAAATACCGACGCATCATCCGAGAATGATGTATAGTTAGAGCTAGTGTGGTTGCCTTCCATAAAAAAGTTGTCCAGACATATTATTGCTTATTTATTAAAACAGTTCTTAACATAATGGTTAAATCATTAATAGCATACCTGATAAATGCAGGGTGTGTGCATGTTCAACTTGTACGGTATATTGTTTCTTCCGCCGATAGGAAGCCCTCCTCAGGGCGTTTCTATGGTCTCTCTTGCGTTCTTCTTCCGTTTTAAGCTCTGTTTCTTGGGTGTCTTACAAGATTACATTCCCGAATATTAGAGAATAAAACAGTTACGCCCACGAAATTGGTGGAAGATTAGACACAATATGATTACCTTGATGCTTGGTGTCGCAGATGATTCCAGATGAGACCGTATTTGAACTTGCAAATGTCTCCGAGCTTGTTGGGTTGTCTGGTGAAGCAGATTTGACCAAACAAAATTATGCTAATTGGTTAAGACGATACCGACTATATTGTTAAAAACATTCTGAACCATACCTGTTAACACAAGGGTCTTTGCAATTTCATCTCGGACAGTAGGTTGCTTTTTCCGCCGATATGAGGCCCTTCTCAGTGCGTTTCTATAGTCTCTCTTGCGTTCTTCTTCCGTTCTATCCTCTGTTTCTTGGGTGTAATTATGGACAGCTATTGCATCTGATGTCATTAGGGGCAAACACATAAATTAGACAATATAACAGAAACATGTCAGCAATTTGTTGAATGAGTAGGCAAAATATGATCACCTTGAATTTCATTCTCATTAACGAGACCAGAAAGGCCCGTAGTTGTAATAGAAAATGTTGACGCATCATGCGAGAATGCTGTATAGTGAGAGCTAGCTGGGTTGTCTGGTGAACAAAACTTGTCCAAACACATGTCAGCTCAATGGTTTTGACATACCCAATATCATGGTTACTACTCTTTAAGCTTACCTGATGATTGAAGGGCAAGTGCATTTTCATCTTGGACATTAGGTTGTTTTTCCCGCATACAGAGAGCACTTTCCAGTGAACTTGTTTGGTCTATTTTGCATTTATATTCCTGAATTCGCGTTATGTCTGTGATGAAATTAAAGTCACATAACGATGACATTAATGTAATTATCTCTAAATCGAAATGAGAAAACACAACTTGACCAAATATTTCCAAATGATAAAACACAACCATGGAGATGGACAGATCATACTACCTTCTTTATGTCCAACACAAAGGACATCCGATGTGACCATCGCATTATCCGGGTATGAATTATCGTTAGGCGAGACTGATGTATAGTCCGAAATAGCTGAATTATATGATTCAACAATGATGGTCAGTACTTATTTAAAATACGTAATAAGTGAAACTTTGTGCGAACACAACACATACGGGACGTGGATAAATTTACCAACCATGATAATCTCGTGTGGGTTTAGTTCTCTCCCTATCTTCGAGAACATTTGTGATATCACATAGAGACTAGCAACGAGCAGACTTCCCAATGACTTGTTGGTTACCCAAACCATCTGACAACTTGTTGCGATAAGCAGCCCACCAATGAGCGTTGATGAGATCCCTATGATCTAATAAGTGGCAAATTATTGTGCATCATATATTCTGTTATCCGGGATATAAGCACAATATTACCTACTAAGCAACATACGTATGCACATCAAACTAAGAGTGTCCATCAAGCTTACCAGATTTTGCAACTACCGGCTGATTCTCATTTTGTAAGCTGACAATATCCGCATTTCGTTTAATCCGATAAGCTGCACGTTTCCTTGCATTGTACTGCTCCCTTGCATGATCCGCGTATTTTTTGCATTCATTATTTAATGATAGAGTTTCATGATGTTCGGAAGCTGTGTCGTCTGCATTTATAAATACAAATAAGAAAACAAATAAAACGACGGTTGGGAAGGTGGATATCATGCCTATGGATACCTTGAGAATTATCTCGTAGCTGCATGTTATGAATAGCATGATCGAGTGTTAGGCTAGCCGTAAGTGTAAATGTTTGACCATCATCATGGTACCCAGGCCTTACCCTTTCCGGTCCATCTGTAGATTATAGTAAGCATGAATACAACTTCAATATTTATCTGGTATGCACGCAATCAATCATGTACCTGTCTCCGTCGTGTAAAAAGGCTCAACATCTGCATCTATGGTTATGATGCTTGGATTACCATCTTTCAGTGTTGTCTCGCTCGTAGGTGCTGCAAGACATTAAGCATGGTACAAGACATTGTCAGACTTGCACGTCAGGCTTTACATCACAGTATTTTCACACTTTATATACCGGTTCAGTCGCGCAAATAGCATCTACTTTTTCATCAACGGGTATCAAGTTTGTGTTGTATTCTTCAGCATTTTTTACGCTCGTCTGATCTGCAATACATTATGCAAAAAGCGCAATATTAGCATAAAAGCAAGTATTCATAGTACAGTGAACACTACCTGTAGCTTTGTCGTCTTCTTGTTCATGCTCACCGGCTTTGCTTCTTGCATTACCCATTCGCAAATGAAATGACCGCTACCTCCGATGTTTGTGTGGCTCTGGTGTTTTTGAGGCATGGGAGAAACATAAAAGCTACAATGATCGGATGGATATAATTGATGCAACATGAAAGCAAGAGAGATGGCGAACTTGAAGGCATGAATATGAAGGTACTTCAATTCAAAGCATTAACAGCTAATCATTGAGTTCCTCGACTTTATTCTATCTTGAACTTTTAGCACATCTTGCTTATGCACATTCTCATAGTTATTAATTTAAAACAAATCAAGTATGGTAATCTAAACATAGATCACATTCAGCAAAAGGCACATGTACATAAGGATATTTGTTACATAGGTTTATTGTCATACTATACATGTTTGTGCTCATTGCATAAAATTATATAGTGTATTTTCCATGCATAGTTCTGAGCGTCAGTTATAATGTACGCACAAACTGTACATCTTTGAGAGCTTGATGTAGTTTTCGTTTCCAATTATTGTTTTAAGAAATGTTATTAAGGACGTTGGTTCCATCATATTACACTAGTGCAGAACCGGGCAATAGCACCGGTTCGTAAGGCCCTTTAGTGCCGGTTTAGGAACCGACACTAAAGTTTCGGCACTAAAGGCCCCCCCCTTTAGTACCGGTTCAGCACGAACCGGTGCTAAAGGGGATCCATGTGGCACGAGCCAGCTCCGGGGGCCGGGAGCCCTTTAGTACCGGTTGGTAACACCAACCGGTACTAAATGGTTGTGGGGTTTTTGGTTTTATGATTTCTTTTTCATTTAATTTTGTGTTTTCCATTTTAATTCTTTTTCGTTTGCTGGTATTTTACGGTACTACACATTGTACACGTTATGCATATATATATATATAGAATTTCTAGTAGAACCAATCATATATATATATCATCAATGTCTCACAAACCACCATATTAATTTACACATACACACATGTATAGCTATATACAATTTCTCCTACATATGCATGTTGCCTTGGGAGCCAGTGGCATTAGCCTAATTGGTGCCTTCGGAGCACGATGACAATTGGAAGTGGTTCATGGGGGCGGTAGCGGGTAATAGTATTCTCCCTTCGGATTTATGACCTGGTCGAGCAAAAATCCCGCTATTTCCTCTTGAAGTGCTTCTACGCGCTCCGTTGGTAGGAGCTTGTCCCGCACCTCTTTGAACTGTTAAGAAGGAGATCAATATGCATGTGTATTAGTTGTGTGACTAGATATCGATAATGGTGTAAAAATTGTGAATAGTGTTCTGACAAGCGTACCCATTCCTGTCTTTGAGATCTGCTCCTTTCGGACGCCATCATGCGAATGTTCTCGCAAACGCAGAATGCACACAGATCAGTCCCCTACGCCTGCTTCAGGGCATTTATTACGAGAATGGAATTTAATTTGATCAGATAATAATTAATCAAGCATGATAATTAAAGAGATGGCAGCTAGCTAGCTAGCTAGCTAGTACTACTTAATTACTTACCTTGGATCGAAACCATTTCAGCTTTGGTTTCCATTCGCCTTCCGTGACGCTGATGAACCTTGCCCAAGCCCTGCCCGCCGACAAAGAAAATGAATAAAGGGGTTATTAAATAGTTCATATCATGAAATTAATGACGAACTAAATAGGCCGAGATATATAGTTAATAATGATTGAAATTACCTGTTGACTATCCCAAACAAGATGTTATAGTCACTATTTGCTTTGAGTAGCGAGTCCAGTATTTCAACTGTTCCGGCGTCAACTTTAATGATACACAAGATCCAGTGAAATCTGCATGCACACACGTTTGCATGTCTTAATTAAGCGGGCATATGTAAGCAAAAACATGTAGCTAGCTAGTAGGCAAAAACAGAGAATTTGTAGTACAAGAAAGTGTGACTCACTGGAAGTTGTAAGGAAGTAGTATATCTTCATTGTATTTGAGGCGCTTCAAGAACTCTAGCATGCTGTCCTCTACCTCTTTTTCTTGATGCTTGTTCATTTTCCATGTGTATTCATTAACGGTGTTTGGGTCAATGAACCCAATGCCATAGCGTCCACCTTTTCTCATTTCATACATCTTCATCCTGCATAATACCACAGAAAAGAATATAGTGAGGATAATTACAGGTAATGATTGATCAAAAGGATCACTACAGCTAGCTTGAGACTTAAATTACAGAAAGAAATCACTTACAGACAATAGCAACTGACGATAGATTTGTCGAGTGCGTCTTGATTGTATAACTGAAACAGTTCAGGATACTCAACGGCCACAGCTTTCTCATGGTAGTAATCATCCTTCTTGACATTCACGTTGGTAATGTCCATGTACCATTGATGCAATTCATACATTCTCGTTGGGAGCTTGTTGACATCTTCTGGCTCGACCAAAGGTTGGCCCCGGACATATTTCCGTTTTATTTCCTCCTCTGTAATCCCAGGCATGTCCTCGATCTCGAGGAGTTGTCCAACAGTGATCTTGAGCTCTTCAGCCTGCATTATATGCTCCTGGGTTATTACCACATAGCCCACCTCGGGAACGTAAACTGTTTGGCCACAATAATATTGGACGCGCGTACTGTCACGTGTTGTTGGCGGCACAACAAGCGGGGGGATCGATTGCGCCGCCTGTTTTCCCAGCTGGGCAATGGTTTTCCTGCATTTTTTGACAGCTGCTTGTTGTTTGCTCGAGCTCGAGCTCGCCTCCTTCTGTAGACGTCGTCGATGTAACTTCCTGATGTGGCGCTCATAGTCTGAGTCAACAGGCTTAGGAGCTGGTGGTTGAGCCATACGAATGAAGTGGTCAACTACTTCCACAGGCACTTTCTCCCTTGGCGGCAGTGGCGGTTTCGGTCCAAAATGGGCGTCGACTTCTGCCTGCACTATGGCATTGGTTTGCTCCTCGGTCCTGTCGTAAGCCCTCACAGGAAGAGGAGTAGTGAGGTTTGGACCATATTTATATCGCTTGCCTCCGCCTGTAGTTCCTGTACTATGACCTCGACTCGTACCGCTACGCACCATAGCTGCGGGGTGTCTCTTCTGCGACTGCTGAGGCGGCGGAGACGGCTGACGGGGCTGAGTTGGACGAGGAGGAGTGGCCTGAAGCTGTGCCGGACTTGAAGTGGCCTGAGGTTGTGCCGGACTTGGAGGAGGAGTGGACGTCTGACGCTGTGTCGGACTTGGAGGAGGAGTGGCCTGACACTTTGCCGGACTTGGAGGAGGAGGAGTGGCCTCACGCGTTGGTGGACTTGGAGGAGCGGGAGTCTGCTGACTCGGTGGCGGACTTCGACGAGGAGTCAGGTGACGCGGTGTCGGTGGCCTTCGAAAGATGATGCAATCCTTTCTCCATAGGATGACACGATGTATGGCCTCTCCCAATGTGTGCTCGTCGTCACCTCCAGGAATGTCAAGCTGTAGCTCCGAATATGGGTCCACCACCTCATCAACCAAGACACGAGCATAGCCCGCTAGAATCGGGTTGCAATGGAAGGTTGCCTCGGGGGAATTTGAAAAAGCAACGGCGTCCGCCACCTTCATGGATATGTTCTTCATTTTGAAGTGTAGCTCGCAGTTAGTGTTCTCTGTGATGTCATCCACGGGGTATCTATCCAGCACTACTGCGTCGCCCGGGGTGGAACCCACGCTGCTTCTCGGCATGGATGGGGCGGTGGTATCCAATGCTGGATCATCCGCTAGCTGCTGCAGATGCTGAGACCCCCTTTGCTGGCTAAGTGAGTCGATCTGCTCCTGTTGCCGCTGGAATTTAGCTGCCAATTCCGCTTGACTTGCTTCTAGGCCTTGAAAGCGTCCATAGTCCCGCTTCCTCTGCTCCTCCTCCATCTTCCTCTTCTTCTCCTCTGCAATCTTCTTTCTCGCACGGGTTCTGTAGTCGGCGTTCCAGTCCGAAAACCCCTCATACCACGGAAGAGCGCCCTTGCCTCGTGTTCTTCCCGGGTGTTTAGGATTTCCCAAGGCACGCGTAAGCTCGTCGTTCTCTCTGTTGGGCTGGAACACCCCCGATCGAGCCTCTTCTATTGCAACAAGTAGAGCATCGCCGGCTCTGTTCAGACATGCCTTCGTCGAAACATTGCCTGTCTTCGGGTCCAACTCCCCCCATGCGCATAGAACCAAGTCCTGCACCTGGGGGGCCAGCTCTTAGTAACCGGAGTGACACCTGCATCCTCCTTCTCTTTCTCAGACTTATCCCACTTAGGCATTGCCACTGCGTAGCCACCTGGCCCCATCTTATGGAACTTATCCTTTTTTTCGGCATTCTTCTTGTCTATTCTCGACCGTTCCTTAGCTAATTCTGAATCCTTGAATTTCACGAAATCGTCCCAATGAGCACTTTGATTCTCTAGTATCCCCTCGAATACTGGAGCCTTCCTTCCTCCCTTGACGTACTTCTCCCACGTCATTCTCTTGTGGTTCTTGAATGCAACCGCCATCTTCCTAAAAGCAGCGTCCTTGACTTTCCGCACATCTGCTTCTGTGAAATTATCTGGTAGGGTGAAATGTTCCATGAGAGTATCCCAAAGCAGATTTTTTTTGATTCTCGTCGACAAAAGTAACATCTGGACGTGGATTTGCTGGCTTTCTCCATTCTTGAAGGGAGATCGGGAGTTGGTCCTTCACAAGAACTCCGCACTGACGAACGAACTTGTCCGCAATCTTCTTAGGCGCTAATGGTTCGCCATTAGGTTTGAATGCCTCGATATTGTACTTTACGCCCTCCTTCAACTTTTTGTTCGGGCCTCGTTTCGTCCTTTTGCCTGAAGATTTGCTCGATCCGGATGGCTGAAAGAAGAAAGATCGATTCGTTAATATATCTTCAACTCATTTAAAACATGCGATGATCACCAGATTCCTGCTTATATAAATATATATACCTCGCCGGTGTTTGTTGTTTCAGGATCAACATGTTCTTCGTCGTAGTTCATGACTTCATCTTCTCGGTCGTCGCGATCGAATATCATATCACCCTCTCCGGTGTTGTTTAGAAATTCGGAGCCGTCAAAATCTTCTTCATTCTAATCAGCATCTGGCCCGCGTATGATATCGAACATGGTCTGTTCTCTCTCTCTGTCAGTTTTGTCCGCCATAGCTTTTATTTAACTATGCCAAAAGAAATATAAAACAATTTAGTATAATCTCGAATAATAGATATAATCTCGAATACATCGTCTTGAATAATAGATATAATTTTGAATACATCACTAGCTAGCTAGCTAGCAAGCTAATAAAGATCGAATACTACAGAGTAATCTAGGCCACTCGCGGTTCCTGAGGTGCGGGCGGTGGACACCCTAAGAGAAGGAACCATCACTGGATCATAGCTCGGGTGATCTCCCCAAAGAACCTGCCAGGTATTGGAGAACCTGACGTCCATAGCAGCCATGTAGCGATGGACGTGCTCGTCCTCCTCCCTGACACGGCGACGTACCACCTCCGGCGGGGCCGGCTCCCTCCACACCGAAAGTGGCCCACGCGAATGCCACCAAAGGAGATGAGGGTCGACGACGGGACCCGGGGCAGGGTTCCTCACCAAGCGTCGCGCCCCTGAAGGTAGCACCTCCCAGTGCCAGCCCGGCGGAGCCCAGTCCCGGACATGGGTCCTCTGAAGCAGGACGTCGTCGCGGACGTGTCGACGGCGAGGATGCGGGCCGGGCATCGTTGACAACAAAATACTATATGCCGCAAAAGTAAAGTAACATCTTTTAAATGATGGATTGTGATGATTTCATATATGCAAATTCTAAATTTTATAACTAAAAATATAAGAAACTCAAAAAACATCGATCATCGTCTAACAATTTGAAATTAATCTAATTCATCTAGCTAGCTAAAACTAACATTTCCAAAATTTCTAACATTTCTATAACATTTGACATTATATATATTATAACTAACATTTCTACATACTATTTGACACTAATCTAATTAATTAATTAATTCATCTAAAACTTTGTATGAAAAACAGAAAAACAGAAAAAACTAAAAGCTAAAAACAGAAAAATTGTGTGTGTGTGCGCGTATAGTGTGTGTGTAGTGTGTGTGTGTGTGCATGTAGTGTGTGTGTGCGCGCGTGTGTGTGTGCGCTACGGTCGGCGCCGGCGCCGGCGCCGGTGTGCGCTACGATCAATTGGAGGGAGGAGAGGGGCCGGGGGAGGGGCTCACAGCGCGCGCGGGCAAGGTCGAGGCGACGGCGACGGCGAGGCGAGGTCGATCCAAAGGCGACGGCGACGGTGAAGCGAGGGGGTCGGCGACCGGGACGGCGACGGGGGTGCCGCGGAGTCGACGGGGATGTCGCGACGAGGACGGGGGCGTCGCGGAGTCGACGGGGACGGCACGACGGGGGCGGCGACGGCGCGGGACGGGGCGGCGGCAGAGAGAAGTGGGAGATGAGAAACTGAAAATTTTCGAAGTGTTTCTTATATAGGGGACACCTTTAGTACCGGTTGGAGCCACCAACCGGTACTAAAGGCCTGTTTTTGCCAAGCCAAGCGGGGGGAAGCACCCCCCTTTAGTACCGGTTCCTGGCTCCAACCGGTACTAAAGGCCTCCCCTTTAGTACCGGTTGGTTCCATGACCCGGTACTAAAGGGCGTGCGCTGCCAGGCGAGGGGCGCAGAAGTTTAGTCCCACCTCGCTAGCCGAAGGGCGCTCACACCTTCTTATAAGCCCCGCCGCCGCTGCTGTCTCGAGCCTCCTCCTCTAAAGCAGGCCTTCTGGGCCTACCTCTGCTACTCTGGCCTCTGTGGGCCTATTGGGCTTGCGGGCCTGCATCCTGGCCCAACAACAGGTTGGGTTTCTAGTCGTATGCAGGCCGCTGTGGCCCGGTAGGTGGGCTTTTTTTCATTTAGTTTTTCTTTTCTGCTTTATTTATTTTGTTTTTTTTATTTTTAGTTGTTTTTTTCTGTATTTAGAGTTTCTTTCTGAATATTTTTGATAGTTTTTAGAAACTTTCAGTTAGTGCCGGTAGTTTTTAAATATGAATAGTTTAAATTTTGAATTATTTGAAATTTGTGTGAATCACTAGTTTGTGATAACTTAACTTTAAAAATACATTTTCCAGTGATTCTTTTTTCTTATGTTTAATATTAGTGTGTTTTATCATTATATTCAATTTGGTAATGCTTAAGTTATTTAAAAAATGAAATGCCTTTGTAACGGATGAGTTTTCGTCCGAAACCCTGATACTTCGAAACAGATTGTCCATTTTGTACACGAAGTGCATCCAGTTTTTGCGGTAACCCTCTCTACTTTTTTGCACATGCTATGTGGGTGAAATTATGATACCATGCCAACTTTCATCCTTTTCTGAGTTCATTTGAAATGCTTTTCAATTTCAGGGTCATTTAGCTGAAAAAATCAGTAAATGCATGAAAGAATTTGCTTGCACATAAAATTTCTTCGCGTTTCAAATGCCAAAACACATAACTAGCTACCCTAACTATTACAGAGATTCCCTCCTGGGTGTGAAACACAGAAGAAAGTGATGATAGTTAAGCCGATCACATCCCAGATCTTTGGGTGTGAAACTTTTTCTTCGCGTGTGTCCCTTTGCGTCGTAGCCATGGAAAATCTTCATCATTTAACGGGATGCTCGGGTCAATATTCACTGTGAATGGAGCAATTTCATCAAACTTTTCATAATCTTCACGAACAGCAACGCCTTTAGGTCAAATTCTTCCCCCATGTGCTCATCCCACGCACGTACACCTGTTCCATTCCACAGTTGTAAGAGTTCTTCAACTAATGGCCTTAGGTACACATCAATGTCGTTGCCGGGTTGCTTAGGGCCTTGGATGAGCACTGGCATCATAATGAACTTCCGCTTCATGCACAACCAAGGAGGAAGGTTATACAAACATAGAGTCACAGGCCAGGTGCTATGGTTGCTGCTCTGCTCCCCAAAAGGATTAATGCCATCTGTGCTTAGACCAAACCATACGCTCCTTGCGTCATCTGCAAACTCCTTCCCGTACTTTCTTTCGATTTTTCTCCACTGCGACCCGTCAGCGGGTACTCTCAACTTTCCGTCTTTCTTACGGTCTTCTCTGTGCCATCGCATCGCCTTGGCATGCTCTTTGTTTTGGAACAAACGTTTCAACCGTGGTATTATAGGAGCATACCACATCACCTTGGCAGGAATCTTCTTCCTGGGGCGCCGGCCCTCGACATCACCAGGGTCATCGCGGCAGATCTTATAGCGCAATGCACCACATACCGGGCAAGCGTTCAAATCCTCGTACTCACCGCGGTAGAGGATGCAATCATTAGGGCATGCATGTATCTTCTGCACCTGACGTCCATAGCAGCCATGTAGCGATGGACGTGCTCGTCCTCCTCCCTGACACGGCGATGTACCACCTCCGGCGGGGCCGGCTCCCTCCGCACCGAAAGTGGCCCACGCGAATGCCACCAAAGGAGATGAGGGTCGACGACGGGACCCGGGGCCGGGTTCCTCACCAAGCGTCGCGCCCCTGAAGGTAGCACCTCCCAGTGCCAGCCCGGCGGAGCCCAGTCCCGGACATGGGTCCTCTGAAGCAGGACGTCGTCGCGGACGTGTCGACGGCGAGGATGCGGGCCGGGCATCGTCGACAACAAAATACTATATGCCGCAAAAGTAAAGTAACATCTTTTAAATGATGGATTGTGATGATTTCATATATGCAAATTCTAAATTTTATAACTAAAAATATAAGAAACTCAAAAAACATCGATCATCGTCTAACAATTTGAAATTAATCTAATTCATCTAGCTAGCTAAAACTAACATTTCCAAAATTTCTAACATTTCTATATAACTAACATTTCTATAACATTTGACATTATATATATTATAACTAACATTTCTACATACTATTTGACACTAATCTAATCTAATTAATTAATTCATCTAAAACTTTGTATGAAAAACAGAAAAACAGAAAAAACTAAAAGCTAAAAACAGAAAAATTGTGTGTGTGTGTGCGCGTATAGTGTGTGTGTAGTGTGTGTGTGTGTGTGTGTGCATGTAGTGTGTGTGTGCGCGCGTGTGTGTGTGCGCTACGGTCGGCGCCGGCGCCGGCGCCGGTGTGCGCTACGATCAATTGGAGGGAGGAGAGGGGCTGGGGGAGGGGCTCACAGCGCGCGCGGGCAAGGTCGAGGCGACGGCGACGGCGAGGCGAGGTCGATCCAAAGGCGACGGCGACGGTGAAGCGAGGGGGTCGGCGACCGGGACGGCGACGGGGGTGCCGCGGAGTCGACGGGGATGACGCGACGAGGACGGGGGCGTCGCGGAGTCGACGGGGACGGCGCGACGGGGGCGGCGACGGCGCGGGACGGGGCGGCGGCAGAGAGAAGTGGGAGATGAGAAACTGAAAATTTTCGAAGTGTTTTTTATATAGGGGACACCTTTAGTACCGGTTGGAGCCACCAACCGGTACTAAAGGCCTGTTTTGGCCAGGCCAAGCGGGGGGAAGCACCCCCCTTTAGTACCGGTTCCTGGCTCCAACCGGTACTAAAGGCCCCCCCTTTAGTACCGGTTGGTTCCATGACCCGGTACTAAAGGGGGTGCGCTGCCAGGCGAGGGGCGCAGAAGTTTAGTCCCACCTCGCTAGCCGAAGGGCGCTCACACCTTCTTATAAGCCCCGCCGCCGCTGCTGTCTCGAGCTCCTCTCTAAAGCAGGCCTTCTGGGCCTACCTCTGCTACTCTTCCCTGTGGGGCCTATTGGGCTTGCGGGCCTGCATCCTGGCCCAACAACAGGTTGGGTTTCTAGTCGTATGCAGGCCGCTGTGGCCCGGTAGGTGGGCTTTTTTCATTTAGTTTTTTCTTTTCTGCTTTATTTATTTTGTTTTATTTATTTTTAGTTGTTTTTTGCTGTATTTAGAGTTTCTTTGTGAATATTTTTGATAGTTTTTAGAAACTTTCAGTTAGTGCCGGTAGTTTTTAAATTTGAATAGTTTAAATTTTGAATTATTTGAAATTTGTGTGAATCACTAGTTTGTGAATAACTTAACTTTAAAAATACATTTTCCAGTGATTCTTTTTTTTATGTTTAATATTAGTGTGTTTTATCATTATATTCAATTTGGTAATGCTTAAGTTATTTAAAAATGAAATGCCTTTGTAACGGATGAGTTTTCGTCCGAAACCCTGATACTTTGAAACAGATTGTCCATTTTGTACACGAAGTGCATCCAGTTTTTGCGGTAACCCTCTCTACTTTTTTGCACATGCTATGTGGGTGAAATTATGATACCATGCCAACTTTCATCCTTTTCTGAGTTCATTTGAAATGCTTTTCAATTTCAGGGTCATTTAGCTGAAAAAATCAATAAATGCATGAAAGAATTTGCTTGCACATAAAATTTCTTCACGTTTCAAATGCCAAAACACATAACTAGCTACCCTAACTATTACAGAGATTCCCTCCTGTGTGTGAAACACAGAAGAAAGTGATGATAGTTAAGCCGATCACATCCCAGATCTTTGGGTGTGAAACTTTTTCTTCGCGTGTGTCCCTTTGCGTCGTAGCCATGGAAAATCTTCATCATTTAACGGGATGCTCGGGTCAATATTCACCATGAATGGAGCAATTTCATCAAACTTTTCATAATCTTCACGAACAGCAACGCCTTTAGGTCAAATTCTTCCCCCATGTGCTCATCCCACGCACGTACACCTGTTCCATTCCACAGTTGTAAGAGTTCTTCAACTAATGGCCTTAGGTACACATCAATGTCGTTGCCGGGTTGCTTAGGGCCTTGGATGAGCACTGGCATCATAATGAACTTCCGCTTCATGCACAACCAAGGAGGAAGGTTATACAAACATAGAGTCACAGGCCAGGTGCTATGGTTGCTGCTCTGCTCCCCAAAAGGATTAATGCCATCTGTGCTCAGACCAAACCATACGCTCCTTGCGTCATCTGCAAACTCCTTCCCGTACTTTGTTTCGATTTTTCTCCACTGCGACCCGTCAGCGGGTACTCTCAACTTTCCGTCTTTCTTACGGTCTTCTCTGTGCCATCGCATCGCCTTGGCATGCTCTTTGTTTTGGAACAAACGTTTCAACCGTGGTATTATAGGAGCATACCACATCACCTTGGCAGGAATCTTCTTCCTGGGGCGCCGGCCCTCGACATCACCAGGGTCATCGCGGCAGATCTTATAGCGCAATGCACCACATACCGGGCAAGCGTTCAAATCCTCGTACTCACCGCGGTAGAGGATGCAATCATTAGGGCATGCATGTATCTTCTGCACCTCTAACCCTAGAGGGCAGACAACCTTCTTTGCTTCGTACGGACTCTCGGGCAATTCGTTGTCCTTTGGAAGCATATCCTTTATCATTACCAGCAACTTTCTAAATCCCTTGTCAGATACACCATTCTCTGTCTTCCATTGCAGCAATTCCAGTGTGGTGCCCAGCTTTTTCTTGTCACCTACGCAATTCGGGTAAAACAATTTTTTGCGATCCTCTAACATGCGCTACAACTTCTTCTTCTCCAAATCACTTGCGCTGTTTCTCTTTGCATCGGCAATGGCCCGACCTAGATCATCAACGGGCTCATCTGGTGCCTCTTCTTCAGCTTCTTCCCACATTGCCGGCTCAGCTTCTTCCCGCATTACCGGCTCAGCTTCTTCCCCCATTGTTGTATCATCGTATTCAGGGAACCCATGGCCAGGATAGCTGTCGTCGTCCTCTTCTTCTTCATTGTCTTCCATCATAACCCCTCTTTCTCCGTGCTTGGTCCAAACATTATAATGGGGCATGAAACCGGTCTTAAACAGGTGGACGTGAATGGTTCTTGACGTAGAGTAATTGTGACCATTCTTACAGCGAGCACATGGACAAGGCATAAAACCATCCGCCCGCTTGTTTGCCTCAGCCGCAAGCAGAAAAGTACGCACGCCCTCAACGAACTGGGGAGAGCATCGGTCATCGTACATCCATTGCCGGCTCATCTTCATTGCACAACACCGAATAGACCAAATTAATACAAGTTCATACATAAAGTTCATACAACATTTAAATGCAACAAACAAATAACTCTCTAGCTAAAGCATTTAAATGCAACAACAAATACGATCAAGATCGCAATTAAGGTAACAATGGATCCAACAGCATAATGATACCAAGCCTCACTATCGATGGCATATTTTCTAATCTTTCTAATCTTCAAGCGCATTTTCTCCATCTTGATCTTGTGATCATCGACGACATCGACAACATGCAACTCCAATTCCATCTTCTCCCCCTCAATTCTTTTCAATTTTTCTTTCAAGTACTCGTTTTCTCTTTCAACTAAATTTAACCTCTCGGCAATACGGTCGGTTGGAATTTCCGGTTCAGATACCTCCTAGAAAAAATTTCTATGTCAACTTGATGGGCATAATTTGTCATAAACACGAAATGCAACTAGTTTTAAAAGAGAATATACATACCACATCCGAATCATAACAAGGACTAGGGCCGACGGGGACGGATATCAAAACCATGGCACTATATGTATAACAAACAACGTACGGGTAAGATAATTATACGAGTAACTATATATCCAAATCACACAAACATCAATTTTTATATAAAATTTCATGAACAAGAGGCTCACCACAAGGTGGTGCCGGCGACGGGACGGTGCGGGCGATCGACGGTGGCTACGATGGAGATTTAGAAGGCACTAAGTAAACCACAACTACATATGCAAACTAAGTGTTATTTTTGACCTCAAATTGCATATAAATCAAATACTAGCACATATATATATATATCCTCCCAAATTACTAAACTCACAAATTAATCACTATATAAACCAATGCAAGAGCTAATCTAGCAATGAGAGATGAAAGGACAAAGTTGCTAACCTTTGTGATCATTTGAATGGATGAGGGCCTTCAAATCTTGACAAATTTTGGGCAAATTTTGTGATGAACTCGAGAGGAAGAAGGGAAGAACAGAGGAGAGGGCCGGAGAGGGGAAAGGGGGAAGAACAGAGTGCTGGTGGACGAAGGGTTTATATAGGACGACCTTTAGTACCGGTTCGTGGCACGAACCGGTACTAAAGGTGCTGAAGGGGCCCCACTCTGACAACATCCTGCCACCACTCTCATTAGTACCGGTTCGTGGCACGAACCGGTGCTAAAGGTTCGCCACGAACCGGTACTAATGAAAGCGTCCCGGCTATCCGTTGGAACCGGCACTAATGTATACATTAGTGCCGGCTCAAATACAAACCGGCACTAATGTGCTTCACGTTTGACCATTTTTCTACTAGTGTTATGCAATTCAAAATAACAGCTACTGTAATGGTTATAAAATGATGACCAGTATTTTCATTACTTGCAATGCCGTTTGGTGCTGGTTTTCTTACTTATTGGTCCTTTCTTAATTTTCTTAGTAGTGCATCTTGGTCAGGCCAGCCCTCCACCTTTCTTGTAAGGATCATGGTGCTCACACTGCACCCAGGCCACGATATCGATTCCGGCTATGACAAAGTATTCAAGACAAACTGAGGTATTTCCTTACATTGCGTCCCCAAGACCAATGCTTATCATAAAAATCAAAAGCTATAATTCATGTACCTCTATAATTCAAATTAAATGATCCATGCTATATATGTAAACTGCTTTAATTGATGATCCTTATGTGAACCTTAATCAAGCAGATAAATGCACCAACAATGTTTCTGATTCTGTACCCTATCACTCACAAATAAGTGATTCAAGAAATATGTGATGATCATTCCTGTAACACTTATTCATACTCTTTGATGCAAATTAGTTTACATAGGCAACAGCTAGGCAACAGCTATAGTTGTGCACAAACCTTAATCTTGGTTGTTGTAGTAACGCAGCTGTTCTGTGGTGCTTTCTCATTGTAACAGTTTGATGGTTTGTGCACCTTCTCATCTGTATGCGATGGCTGTGTGTATGTGCTGGCAGTGTGTATGTGATGGCTGTGTGTATGCGATGGCTGTGTGTATGTGCTGGCAGTGTGTATGTGATGGCTGTGTGTTTATGTGCTGTGTATGCGATGGATGTAAATTTCAGATCTGTGATGTAGGTTCATATCATTATCTTTGTGTATGGATGTAAATTTCAGATCTGGATGTAAATTTCAGTTCTGTATGTAAATTTCAGATCTGTGATACCTGGAGGGCGTGTATCTGGCGGCGGGTCTTGTACGCCGCCGTCGGCGCTGGCGCCACGTCCTGGACCTGTCCAGCGTCAGGTCCAGAAGGGGATCCGTGCCGGCGCAATGGAGACCGGCGGTTTTGATCCGCGCCGGATCCTCGAAGCGCTCAGCGGAGAGTTATGCACAGGACCAGCGCCGGAGCAATGGAGTCAGGCGGCGGGATGGCGGGGAAGGACCGATGGGCGGCGGCGGGCGAAGGAGGGCACTGCCTGCGTATGGTACTCGCAAGATCCACACGAGACCTCGCTCGAGGGCACGAGAACTCGTTCGAGTCCGCAAATTGAGCCGTTTTTTTTTCGCTGGTTAATTTTCGCCGGTCTGTGGTCTGGTTTTTTTTCCGTTGATCTGAGATAATAAGTACGGGAGTTTGTGCGGGTGCGGGACTCCATGGCGGGGTTTTTTTTGGTTTTCCGCGGTTGAGAGGGAGGTGGGAAGTAGTACCAAAGAAGTAACAAAAAAGACCGGGTGAGGTGGGACGAAAATAAACCCGGAACGCGACCTATCAACTGAGACATTAGGAGTAGAGATATCCACATCACAGAAAAAATCAATCTCTCCCCTACCATCTTCCCTGCCTGAATCTCCACATCACGTCGCCGTCGTCCTCTCGGCTCCCATCAAATTTGGATCCAGGTCCAAGCTCGAGTTGCTGCTGTTGCGGGCAGCGCTTACTCCCCCGTATCTTCTCTCTACCACGCTCTAACGGGCGATGCCCCTGCCAGAACGTCGTGGACTGCTGGTCTTCTCTGCGTGAGGGCCTGCTCTCGGCCTATTTGAGGCTCAAAACATCTCTCCCTCGCCTTCTCCTCTTGCTTGCTGCCCGTAGGTGTTTCCAGCCTCTGCTACATCCCAAGGCCCAGAACACCAATTACATGATTGACGATGTTGCATCGATTTTGTACTGCAGGGTCTGTGCTTTGCAGGTCTATCTTCCATGCTGCACCTTTTCTTTTTGTCGTTGGTTGGCTTGCACACAACTGTTCAGTACGACCACTTTCATCATGTTATGGTGATCCATTCACTTTTGCATAGGATGGGACCTAAAAGCTAACATGAGGTAAGTCAAGACAGATGTGGACTTTGTACTTTTGTAGTGCCTATATTTATAAATAAAATACTGTGTTTGTAACTTGACACTTCTGCTCTAATTTTTGGTTCTTAGTTAGCTGTTTTTAATTTGTAATATCATCAATGTGGATTTTAGTTTTGACACCAGGACAATAGGTGTTCATCATGTTTTTTGCTTACATAATATGTTTAGGTTTCTATTCTTTCCTCTTCAGCGCTAGGAATTTTTATTCTACTAAATGATGCATATATGTTCAGTCTCTTATTTTCAGTGTCAATGATAACATGCCATTGCTTCCATTGTGCAAAGTACTGGCATCATGGAAGCTGTGGCCATAGGTAAAAGCATGGTACTTTTCCCCATAATATCTAATTTAGGTATTATTAACGTGTTCTAATATTTCGTGGTGTTCAGTTCATGCTGCTCCATTGCTGTGATCCTCTATATATAGTACGACAAGGAAATGATAGAAGAATTCTTGACATTGAATTGTGCACTCTATACAATTTTGCATTTGGGATTATTACTTAAAGGAATTATGTTTCAAAAGAACATTATGGTTAATTCTGTCACATTCTGTTAGTTGTACTAACTAATTGGTATTATAAGGTCTATCTCGAGTTCTCGATATTATTTTAGTGTGTTCAATATCATGTGTTTGTTCTTAGATAGCAATTTATTAAAATCTTTATTTTTAGCATATGTTGTTCTTCATAGTTGAAATTTCACTACATGGAAGTGAAAACAGAAGCTGTAGTTAGCAAGACACGTGTATAAATATAACTAACTACTGGAACTTTTGCATCTAGATTTAGAAGTATTTCACAGTGTACTTTATGCCAAAAGTATGAGTGGCTTCTTCCATCGATCTACCTATAACCGTTGGATGAAAAGATGTTCTTTGGCAGCTCCTCAGACGCGCATGTTTCTTCTCCCGGATCTTCCGCCGGTGCCACCAAAATAGAAAAAAAGGAAAACAAAACCTTCTCGATGATGAGCTTCGATCAGTAAGGGGTACTCACCCCATTCACCATCGCAAGGAATAGAAACTGCACATGTTCCTCCTGAGACCTATCCATGTCATACGAATTATGCATCTCCACGACACCAGACTCCCATATTTGTTTCTAAACGCTGCCTGGGGTCATGCACTCTGCACTGTTGGTCCGATTGCAGACGAAAATCCCCACGTAAGTGCTCACACTTTAGAGTCGTCCACTCAACTGAACTTAACATTAGATCAAAGCATAAGAGGAATTTGGCATAAAGCAGCTATAAGTTATTCCCTGTATCTACTCTTATTCCTTTCCTTTTAACTACTCTGTTCCTTCGCCAGAAATTCTACTTTTGTATGACCTACTGGGTATAATGCTTTGTATAAGATCGATTCACCTATGCCTCATACAATCTTGATTTTGCCAAGCCTCTCTATTAGAATTAGTTATTTTTCTGTTTAGTTAATAGGAATTCTTGGTTAATAAGTTTTTAGATAGCAATTCTCAACAATGTGGATGTCAGATTTTAACGATTCAAACAATTCACAAAGTGTTGCTTCATTAGTAACTCCCTGACCTTCAATTCATAGCCTGGGATGATATGTACTCATGTATTTATCTCTAATACCCTGTTCTAAACGTTGATGTTACATGCAAACTTCATAAAAGATATTCTGTGTGTGCATACGGTACTGAAATAAATTTGGATGGACTAACTCGAGTTCTTCCATGAAGTTGTTTTACTACAAATATTCAGTATAGAACTGTACAGCAAAGACAGTACATAACACTATGTAGTTCTAGATTAAATATTCCTGGAACATGTACAGTTCACATCATGGTTCGAGTCGACTAATGGCATTTGTACAAGTTTAGTTGTAGCATGTTGATACTCAGATGGTGGCAGCGTGTTGAGTCGAGCCATCAGCATGAGCGACCAAGACGGCGCACATGGACACAGACGCTAGATTGATATTTTGGGTTGTTTATGTGGTGGCAGTTCTGTCGATGCCTCACATGGTTGCATCTAACAGGTTTTGACCTTCTCGCCGAATCTGCAGCTAGCCTTCACATTGCATTGATGTGAATGTTTGCCTCCTTTCAATGCATTGTGTATGAAATTGCAGTAGTGATTTGCTTTGTGGGGGGAAATTAGTACATGTTCACTGGTTCATCTTTGACTTTAGGCAAACAAAAATGTCAAATCTTTTCAAGACTCTATGAAATAGTTTCATTGTAACAATGGTCATATTAAATATATGCCAATTTGATTATTTTATTAAGAAGTAGTGCTACTTGAGATATTCGCTGGCGTGTTTCCAGAATCATGTATGCATGCTACATCTACTTCCTTTTGTCTACTGTTTTACAAAATTAGTATATACACTATAATGGAGCCTATTCACCGTCACATCCTTTTTACACAAAGGTCCCTGGGGTTTTATTTATTCAACCCGCAGTCTATGTTATAAGTCAATGTCAATGCGAACCGGTAAATGCGAAATAAAAAACTAGCACCCACATGACCCTGGCCGCCTCCAATCCCATCTCCGCCTCCTGCCACAGCCCGCCCCGCCTGACCACGCGCCGCTGCCGCCCCACATCCGTGGCTGACCCGTGATCGCCAAAGAGCGAGAGGTGGAGCACGACGTTGGATCTCGGCGCCTCGAGCCCGCCTTCCCACACAGCCCTGCCGCATCGCCGCCGTGCATCGGGACCGGTGCGGCACTGACAGGGGTTGTCCGCGCAGATCAAAGTTAGGTTCTCCCCGCTGGTCTCAGGCCCAAGCCGCCGACGAAGGCTGTTGTGCGGCGAGCACGTTGAGAGCACGAGGCGGCTGGACGATGGCTACCACAGTGACGCACGAGGAGGCTAGCCCGAGGCTGCCGGACGACGGCAACCACGGAGATGCAAGAGGAGGCAAGCCCGAGGCGGCCAAACCATGGCGACATGTCGTCCTCGACCACGCCTGGTTCCTTCTGATGGTCGGCGGCGCCAGATCCAGTCATTCTCCTTCCCGATCTCCCCGTCGTCATGCTACCGAGGGCGTCTTCGCCAACATCTTCTCACGCCGCTGAGCGTGGCGTGTCCTGCCGGTGACTCCTCCAGCCGTCATGACGTAAACAAGCAAAGCATGTGCGCATGGCAGAAGATGCTCTCGCTCCCGCGGAATGCACGCCCCCCCTACGGCCACGGACAAGGTAGACACCCTCCTGGTGCGTGATGTTTTTACTTCCCTGGTGTTTGCCGCGTGATGCTCCCGCTTCACTACTTTTTGATGCGTGCTGTTGCTGCTACTACTTTACTACTGTTGCTAATTTGCCCCTTGGAACTCAAAAGGAACATATGAATTTTCCGACTGAAGCATATGTGATCAGCTGTCCTGTTACATAATATAGTTTTTTTTCTAGCATCAGGCAAAGAATCATAATGTGCAGTCAGTTCACACCAGCATACATCCATTTTATTTGGGGAAAACATATACGGAAATTGTATATACAAAAAGAGACACATTTGTGAGTTTCCAAGAGAGATGCAACATGCAGAAACTTCAAAGCCGCCTCAAAGTATAGGCTTGCATTGCAGGTGGATTGTGGTCAGAACATATAAAACAAGTTGATATAATGGGTAAAGCATGGTCAAAACATTTTAAACGAAGTGGGCATCAACAACCTTCACATGATTCGAATTAATGGTCCTATGAATGACATAATCATCTAGCGAGCAATAACGAAATATCTCAAATGACAACACCTTGTCAAAACAATCATGATATAATATGACAACAGTGGTATCTCGCTAGCCCTTTCTGAGGCCACAAAACATAAATACTGAGCACCTTCAAAGTCCAAGCAGCGACTAAACATTGTAATTCACGGTAGAAAAGACCCAATCATGATGCATCCAACATTAACTATACACAACACATGAGGACGACAATAGTACTCTTATAATCTGGCGCTTATTTGAGAAGGTGATGACTCAACATAAAGTTAAATAGATAGTCCCTTCGTAGAGGGAAGCAGGGATTTGCAGCGGTGCCAGAGCTTAGTTTTTTAAAATAGAGGTAAATGAAAATTTGAGAAGTGCACCCTTCCTGTTTACTTCACAGCCATTAGTTATCGATATCTTCCATGCTAAACACATTAGTGGCGGTTCCCAAGCGATAAAAGTAAAGGTTTACTCCCCCTCCACCAACAATCAGACTCCACGGCTAGCCGAATCCTCGGGTACCATCCATACCAACATCAGTCCTGGGGGAGTGATATGTCTCCAACGTATCTATAATTTTTGATTGTTCCATGCTATTATATTATCATTCTTGGAAGTTTTACAATCATTTTATATCATTTTTGGGGAATAACCTATTGACATGGTGCCAAGTGCCAGTTGTTGTTTTTTGCTTGTTTTTTACATCACAGAAAATCAATATCAAACGGATTCCAAATGCAGTGAAACTTTTTGTAGATTTTTTATGGACAAGAAGACACCCAATGGGCCGGAGAAGCACCTGGGGGGTGCCCCGAGGGGGCACAACCCACCAGGGCGCGCTTGGGCCCCCAGGCGCGCCCAGGTGGGATGTGCCCACCTCGGTGGCTTCCCGCACCGCCTCTTTGCTCTGTAAATACCCCAATATTCTAGAAACCCTAGGGGAGTCGACGAAAATCAATTCCACCTGCTGCAAGTTCCAGAAACCACAGATCCAATCTAAACACCATCACAGAGGGGTTCATCATCCTCATTGGTGCCTCCCCGATGATGTGTGATTAGTTCTTTGTAGACCTAAGGGTCCGTAGTTAGTAGCTAGATGGCTTCCTCTCTCTCTCTCTCTCTCTCTCTCGATTCTCAATACAACGGTCTCTTGGAGATCTATTTGATGTAACTCTCTTTTGCGGTGTGTTTGTTGGGATCCGATGAACTTTGAGTTTATGACCAAATCTATGTTTTTACCCATGCAAGTTATTTGAGTCTTTTTATCTCTTATTGCATGATTGCATATAGCTTTGTATTTCTTCATTGAATCTTTCGTTTAGTTAGGCCAACTAGATCGATTTTTCTTGCCATGGGAAGAGGTGCTTTGTGATGGGTTCGATCTTACGGTGCTTGATCCCAGTGACAGAAGGGGAACTGACACGTATGTATCGTTCCTATTAAAGATAACAAGATGGGGTCTATTTGTACATAAATAGATATTTTCTATATCATGTCATCGTTCTTATTCCATTACTCCGTTTCTCCATGAACTTAATACACTGGATGCATGTTGGATAGCGGTCGATGTGTGGAGTAATAGTAGTAGATGCAGGCAGGAGTCTGTCTACTAATCTTGGACATGATGCCTATATAATGATCATTGCCTGGATATCGTCATGATTATTTGAAGTTCTATCAATTGCCCAACGGTAATTTGTTTACCCACCGTATGCTATTTTTCTCGAGAGAAGCCACTAGTGAAATCTACGGCCCCCGGGTCTCTTCTTTATTATATTTGCCTTCGTGATCTATTTTTATTGCTTTTATTTTCAGATCTATTAATCCAAAAATACAAAAATACCTTGCTGCAATTTTTATTTATTTATTTTATCTCGCGTTCCCACGAGATCTATTTATCCAATCTACTACAATTTTACCTATCTTTTTACCCGTGAGGGATTGACAACCCCTCTCTTACATCGGGTTGCAAGTATTTGTTCTTTGTGTGCAGGAGCTGTTTACGTGGTGTTGCGTGGTTCTCCTACTGGTTCGATAATCTTGGTCTAATCACTGAGGGAAACACCTACCGTAGTTGTGTTGCATCATCCCTTCCTCTTTGGGGAAATACCAACGTAGTTCAAGCCACATCAAAAGGAATTTCTGGCGCCGTTGCCGGGGAGACATCATCAACATCTACTAGCTTCCTAATCACAAATCTCATCTCCTTGCAATTTATATTATTTGCCATTTGCCTCTCGTTTTCCTCTCCCCCACTTCAAAAAAATTAGCCGTTTTATTCGCCCTCTTTTTCGTTCGCCGTTTTCTCGTCGGATCTGTTTTTGAGTGCAATCTTGTTGCGTAGTCACAATGACTCAAGAGAACACCAAGTTGTGTGATTTCTCCAATACCAACAACAATGATTTTATTAGCACTCCAATTGCTCCTCCCGCCACTAGTGCGGAGTCTTGTGATATTAATACCCCTTTGTTGAATCTCGTTATGAAAGACCAATTTCCGGTACTCCTAATGAGGATGACGCGTCCCATCTTAACAAATTCGTGGAATTATGCGATATGCAAAAGAAAAAAGATGTGAACAATGATATTATGAAGTTGAAATTATTCCTGTTTTCTTTGCGAGATCGTGCAAAAATTTGGTTTCTTCTTTGCCTCGCAATAATATCGATTCTTGGGATAAGTGCAAACATGCTTTTATTACTAAATATTTTCCGCCCGCAAAAATTATTTCCCTTAGAACCCAGATCATGAATTTCAAGAAACTTGAACATGAGCATGTTGCACAATCTTGGGAAAGGATGAAAGTAATGCTAAGGAATTTCCCAACTCACTGGTTAAATCTTTGGATGATCATACAAAATTTTTATGCAGGGTTGAATTTTGTTTCTCGTAATCTTTTGGACTCCGCCGCGGGTGGTACTTTTATGGAAATTATTTTGGGTGAAACCATCAAATTGCTTGATAACATGATGACAAATTATTCACAATGGCATACCGAAAGAGCTCTTACTAGTTAACTTTTACTATTCTAAGAAATACTAAGTTCACTTAAGTAAACTTTCGCTCCTTAAAAAAATGGTTCACTCATTTCAAAAGAATCTTGTTCTAAGAAGGTCCCCACACTGAATAGATTGGATGAAATAATTTGAACGAAATATTGAAATTTAAACATATTTGAATGCATCCAAGATTATTCTTGTTGTCTAGTTTTTAATGTGAGGGGTCCAAATATATATTTAAAAAGCTGCAACAGAATTTTAGTTACAAGATATGAATCAAGTAAATTATGAAAAGAAAATAAAAGCACGGGATTGGCGTGCGCGGGGGTGGGGGGGGGGGGCTGATGAAGCTATGTACCTAGGGTAGGGTCATGGACCTGTCCAGCGTACCCTCCCCAAGGACATCTTTACAAAGAATCAGAAGCAGTCGAAGAGAAATCATCATCCACTCGACCGTGGAGATGTGCTCACTCGACCACCTTGAAGACACTCGACCACCAGAAGATGAGGAACCCTCCACTCTGCAACGGTTAAGACTTAAGCCATAGCATTATGAGCATTTATGACACTTACTGTAGACGTTACCTGTAACGCCTTTCCTTTATGAGCATTGAACTTTGTGTAACGGAGGGGAGCTGGGGTCCTGACGCACTCTATATAAGCCACCTCCCTCCTCTGGGACAAGGGTTCGCACTTTTGTAAACACACACACACACACACGTATAATCATGTCGACCGCCTCAGGGCACCGAGACGTAGGGCTGTTACTTCCTCCGAGAAGGGCCTGAACTCGTAAAACTCGTGCGTACAACTACTCCATAGCTAGGATCTTGCCTCCTCATACCTACCCCCATTCTACTGTCAGTCTTAGATCCACGACAGTTGGCGCCCACCGTGGGGCAGGTGTTTTAGCGACTTATTGGAGAAGTTGCAATTTTTCCGATCCCCATCATCATGGTTCCAGGCGGAGGTTTGGCTGAGGCCGCGAGATCCATCTCGGCGCGCTCGTGTTTGTCGTCGACGACTCCGCATGGCTTCAGGAGGCACCACTCGACGTCGATGCGCTCCCCGCCCGCGGGGCAACGCACTTTCACGCGTGCGTCCGCGGCGTCCTCCTGCGGCAACCGTCGACCCAGTACCAGTCGAGTCCTACGGCTTTCCCCCTCCCTGCGACCCGCCAGAACAAGCGCACCGGCCGGTCGAGGGTTCAACGGTGGGTGAAGCATGTGGTGGCCCGCCAGTCAGCCACCCCTCAAGTCGCGGCGCTCGAGCCCAACGAGTCTCTCTACGGCCTGTTCGATCTGTCGACTGGCTCCGTAGAGACTGCATCCGAGTGCGGCAGCAATGACTCGGCAGCGGAAGTCCTGATGGTCAATGGACCACGCGGTCCTCCTGGCTTCGATCGTGAAGACGGAGGTGACAGGAATGGCGATCCGTCACGCGTTCACGAGGAGTACCACCCCGAGCCTCTCTCCTCGCAGCAGAGAGAAGAACTTCGTTGCCGAAACATGGATGCCCTGCATACTCCTATAGTTGGAGAAACGCCCGAGGCCCAGGCCTTGGAACAGGCTCGCTTGGCCAATCTGGCTGAGCGCACTCGGCTGGAGAACCTACAGCGCGCACTCGATGATCGCGCTCGTCAACGTGCTCCTGAGTCCAGCTGACGCCATCTTTTTCCACCTCCGGCTTAGGTATACCGAACACCGATCCAAAACCTAGCAGCCGCGGCCCGGATAGTAGAGTCGATTCAACCTTTCCAGTCAGAAGCTGGCCGAGGTCTGGCGTAGATCAGGGCCTTGCTCCGGGCAGCAGGAGAGCAGAATACGACCGTGTCTCAGTCGCGGGATAGGATCCATAGCAGATCTGTGGTCGCAGATACGGTCCAGTCGGGCCATAGCCCGAGATCGCCCCCGAGGCGTGAGGGACGTGGAGAGTGGCGTGATCAGTACAGAAACCAGGAGCAGTATGATCGTCGAGCCGATCGCGATGGTTGCCGTCGAGTGCCCACGCCTCCTCCAAGGAGTGGGTCGTACGTGCCGCGGCCACATGAAGACAGGCGCCCTAACAGCGTCGGAAGAGGTATTCCAGTCGACCCCAGGGAGCCAGGCTTTGATGCGAGATCTATTCTCGTACAAGGCTTGGTCGACAGAAACAGAGCTCATCGAGATGGCCATGACAGAGGCCCGCAAACCAGCAACAGGGTGCATGTCTCTGGCCCAGAGTGCTTCAGCAGAGCTATCAGAGCTACAGTGATTCCCCCCAACTTCAGGTTGGCGACTGGAGTCAGTAAGTTCACCGGAGAGTCCAAGCCTGACACCTGGCTCGAAGACTACCGAGTGGCTGTCCAGATTGGTGGCGGCAATGATGAGGTGGCCATGAAACACCTTCCTCTGATGTTGGAGGGCTCGGCTAGGGCGTGGCTGAATTAGTTGGCGCCTGGCAGTATCTATACTTGGGAAGGTCTCGCCCGAGTGTTTGTCAGAACGTTTGAGGGTACTTGCAAGCGGCCAACAGGTTTGACGGAATTACAGTGTTGCGTCCAGAAACCGAATGAAACTTTGAGAGATTATATTCATAGGTGGATCACCCTGCACCACACGGTGGAAGATGTGTCTGATCATCAGCCAATTTGTGCTTTCAAGGAAGGCGTCAGGTACCGAGAGTTGAATCTGAAATTCGGTCGGATAGGGAACATGACTTTGACTCGGATGATGGAAATCGCCACCAAGTATGCCAATGGTGAAGAGGAGGAGCGACTGCGGAGCGGCAAGCACAAGGCAGTCGCCCACGAATCCGGAGGAGGAAACTCCAGTCGGAAACAAAAACGCAAGGCCGAACCAGCTGCTCCGGGTGAGGCCTTGGCTGTGGTTCAAGAAAAGTTCAAGGGGAACCCCAAAGGGCCGTGGAACCCCAAGAAAGTAAAAGATCAAGATGGAAATGACGTGTTGGATCTGCCGTGCCATATCCACACCAAAAAAGACGAAGAAGGTAATTTCATTTACCCGAAGCATACCACTCGACAGTGTCGGCTCCTGATCCAGCAGTTCCGAGAGAAACAGCCCAAGGAAAAGGAGAAGGAGGCAGACAAGGCTGAGAGTGAAGGGGAAGATGATGATGGTTATCCTCACGTGAATTCCACTCTGATGATTTTTGCTGATGTTGAAAACAAGAGTCGATTGAAAGTCATCAACAGAGAAGTGAACATGGTCGCTCCGGCGACACCCAATTACTTGAAATGGTCGCAGACTGCCTTCACGTTCGACCAGTTTGATCACCCAGTGCACATCGCCACCCCTGGGAGGCAAGCACTAGTGGTCGACCCGGTGGTCGAAGGCATTCGACTGACAAAGGTCCTGATGGACGGTGGCAGTGGCCTGAACATTCTGTACGCAGAAACATTGAAAGGAATGGGCATTCCGATGTCTAGACTCAGTGAAAGCCACATGAGTTTCCATGGCAAGGGGTCATCCCAGGCAAGAAGGCTGCGTCCCTCAGTCAGATTGCACTCGACGTGGTTTTTGGTGATGCCAAAAATTACCGCAAAGAAAAGTTGACGTTTGAAGTCATGGATTTTCAGAGTGTGTATCATGCAATTCTGGGCAGGCCAGCTTTTGCATGATTCATGGCTCGACCTTGTTATGTGTACCTCAAACTGAAGATGCCTGGTCCCAGATTAGTGATCACTATCTCTGGTAATCGGAAAAAGGCGTAAGAGTGTTTCCAGAAGGGCTCAAAGATCGCCGATGTCCAGATGGCCGTGGCAGAATTGCAAGAATACCAGAAAAACACAGACCCAAGTGACTTGTTGCGAGCCAAGAAGCCAGCCACTGATTCAGCATTCCAGTCGTCTGGCAAGACGAAGTCTGTTCACATTCACCCGATGGACCCCGATGCAGCTCCGACCAACATTTCGACCACACTCGACTCCAAATAGGAAGAAGCGCTCATCCAGTTCCTCCGTGAGAACTGGGACATCTTTGCATGGAGGCCTTCTGACATGCCAGGTGTTCCCAGGGGACTGGCTAAGCATCGTTTGCGAGTCGACCCGAAAGTGAAACGAGTCAAAGAGCATCTTCGATGGTCCGCCGTCTAGAAAAGAAAAGCAATCGGTGAAGAGGTGGCTCGGCTTTTGGCAGCTGAGTTTATCCGAGAGATTTACCACTCCGAGTGGTTAGCCAATGTTGTCATGGTCCCAAAGAAAGATGACTCACTCTGCATGTGCATCGATTTCGAGCATATCAATCGGGCCTGCCCGAAAGATCACTTCCCTCTCCCTCGCATCGATTAGATAGTCGACTCGACTGTTGGGTGCGAGCGTTTGTCCTTTTTGGATGCCTACTCTGGGTACCACCAGATCCGTCTGTACGGACCCGATGAAATAAAGACAGCTTTTATCACCCCGTTCGGGTGCTTCTGTTATGTCACAATGCCATTCGGCTTGAAGAACGCTGGAGCCACATTTATGCGAATGATTCAGAAGTGCCTGCTCACTCAGATCAGTCGGAATGTGGAAGCATACATGGATGACATTGTGGTCAAGTCACGTAAAGGTTCTGACCTGCTGACCGACCTCGCCGAAACCTTTGCCAACCTCAGAAGGTATGATATCAAGCTCAATCCATCAAAGTGCACGTTTGGAGTTCCAGGCGGAAAGTTACTCGGTTTTCTTGTTTCCGAACGAGGAATCGATGCTAACCCAGAGAAAGTAGGCGCTATACTTCGGATGAAACGCCCTGTGCATGTGCATGATGTCCAGAAGCTTACTGGTTGCTTGGCCGCCGTAAGTCGATTCATTTCTCGCCTCGGTGAAAAGGCCCTGCCTCTTTACCGACTGATGAAGAAATCAGATGCGTTCGAGTGGACTCCAGAAGCTGATACAGCATTTCCAGAGCTAAAAGTCCTGCTTTCCACCCAGCCGGTGCTTGCTGCTCCAATCAGCAAAGAGCCTCTTTTGCTTTATATAGCAGCCACTGGACAAGTCGTCAGTACAGTACTTACGGTCGAGCGGGAAGAAGAAGGAAAAGCGTACAAAGTTCAATGCCCAGTTTATTATATTTCTGAAGTCCTGACCCCGTCAAAGCAGAGATATCCTCACTATCAGAAGCTTGTCTATGGAATTTACATGACCACGAAGAAGGTTGCACACTACTTCTCAGATCACTCTGTTACAGTCATCAGCAACGCTCCATTGTCAGAGATTCTGCACAACAGGGATGCAACTGGTCGAGTGGCAAAATGGGCGATTGAACTCCTTCCCTTGGATATCAAGTTTGAGGCAAAGAAAGCTATCAAGTCCCAAGCAATAGCAGATTTCCTCGCCGAGTGGATCGAACAGCAACTGCCGACTCAAGTTCACTCGGAGCACTGGACCATGTTCTTTGACCGATCCAAGATGTTGAATGGTTCTGGTGCTGGAGTAGTTCTGGTATCCCCCCGAGGAGACAAGCTCAGATATGTCCTCCAGATTCACTTTGATTCCTCCAACAATGAAGCAGAGTATGAAGCACTCATGTATGGGTTGCGCATGGCCATCTCACTCGGCGTCCGTCGCCTCATGGTCTATGGCGACTCATATTTGGTAGTTAATCAAGTGATGAAGGAGTGGGATGTCAGAAGCCTAGCCATGACTGATTACTGCAACGCGGTGAGAAATCTTCAGAGGAAGTTCGAGGGGTTAGAACTCCACCACATCCCCCGATTGAAAAATCAAGTAGCCGATGAATTGGCAAAGATAGGTTCCAAGAGAGAGGCCATTCCCAGCAATGTGTTCTTGGAGCATATTCACACGCCGACAGTTCAGGAAGACCCTTTCATTGAAGAGCCCCCAGAACCCAAGAGCGCCACGGTATCTGACTGAAGTCGAGGTCCCAGCTATGGTCGACCTAATCATGGAGGTTTTGGCCATTACTCCCGACTGGACGGTGCCCTACATTGCGTACATCCTCAGGAAAGAGCTCCCAAAGGATGAAGAAGAAGCTCGACAGATCGTCCGCCAATCTAAAGCTTTTACTGTGATAAGAGGGCAGCTGTTCAGAGAAAGTATGACTGGAGTCGGTCAGAAGTGCATAACACCAGAAGAAGGTCGAATGATCCTCAATGACATCCACTCGGGGACCTGTGGTCACCATGCGTCCTCTCGGGCCATCGTGGCTAAAGCATACCGAGCTGGATTCTATTGGCCACGAGCAAATGAGATGGCGAAAGATATAGTCGACAGATGTGAAGGCTGTCAATTTTACTCCGATATGTCTCACAAGCCAGCGTCAGCCCTGAAGACCATCCCCCTCGTCTGGCCCTTCACTGTTTGGGGACTGGATGTGGTTGGACCGCTGAGGACCGGCAGAAGCAGATTCACTCACGTGCTCGTTGCAGTCGACAAGTTTACCAAATGGATCGAAGCCAAACCCATCAAGAACCTTGACGCTAGCACTGCTGTCAGTCCCACACAGCATCATCACGGACAACGGATCGAACTTCGATTCCGATGAGTTCAGAATTTTCTGCGCCTCTCAGGGCACTCGAGTTGACTATGCTTCTGTTGCTCACCCGCAGTCGAACGGACAAGCAGAAAGAGCCAATGGCCTAATTCTCAAAGGACTGAAGCCCCGACTGATGCGTGATCTCAAACACGCAGCAGGTGCTTGGGTTGATGAACTTCCGTCAGTTCTGTGGGGTTTAAGGACAACTCCTAATCGGTCGACTGGAAGAACTCCTTTCTTCTTAGTCTATGGAGCCGAAGCTGTCCTGCCAAGTGACTTGCTCCACAACGCACCCCGAGTTGAACTCTTCTCCGAAGCAGAAGCAGAGCAGGCCCGACAAGATTCAGTCGATCTCTTAGAGGAGGAAAGAGAGATGGCCTTGATCTGCTCGACCATTTATTAGCAAGATTTGTGTCAATTCCATGCCAGGAATGTGAGGGGTCGGGCCTTTCAAGAAGGAGACTTGGTTCTTCGAGTGGATCAGTAGAAACCACACAAGCTTGCTCCAACTTGGGAAGGCCCCTTCATCGTCACCAAAGTTCTCCACAACGGAGCATACCATCTTTACAGTATCGAGCATGAGAAAGACGAGCCACGGGCTTGGAACGCGGAGCTGCTCCGCCCCTTTTATACTTAAACACTCGTTCGAATAAAATGTAATAAGCAACACCTTTTGTAATTCGTTTATCAAAGACAAGAGCTTACA
>NC_053022.1:21499127-21653678 GCF_003073215.2 Triticum urartu
GGGGGGGGGGGGGGGGGGGTAGAGTTTGAAAATGGGACCTTTAGTACCGGTTCGTGGCACGAACCGGTACTATTGGTCAGACCCCGTTAGTACCGGTTCATGGCACGAACCGGTACTAAAGGTTAGACCTTTAGTACCGGTTCGTGCCACGAACCGGTACTAAAGGTGATCGTGGGGCCCCGGCCTGACGCCAGCCTGCCACCACCCCTTTAGTGCCGGTTCGTGCCACGAACCGGTACTAAAGGTTCATCACGAACCGGCATTAATGCAAATCCGTTCGAACCGGCACTAATGGTGCCATTAGTACCGGCTCAAATACAAACCGGCACTAATGTGCTTCACGTTTGACCCTTTTTCTACTAGTGTTCTAGGGTTTAGCCTCTCCGATCTCGTGGTAGATCTACTCTTGTACTACCCATATCATTAATATTAATCAAGCAGGACTTAGGATTTTACCTCCATCAAGAGGACCCAAACTTGGGTAAAACATTGTGTCCCCTGCCTTCTGTTACCATCCGCTTTAGACGCACAGTTCGGAACCCCCTACCCGAGATCCGCCGGTTTTGACACCGACATTGGTGCTTTCATTGAGAGTTCCTCTGTGTCGTCGCCGTTAGGCCTGATGGCTCCTACTATCATCGATAGCGATGCAGTCCAGGGTGAGAGTTTTCTCCCCGGACAGATCTTCGTGTTCGGCGGCTTTGCACTGCGGGCCAATTCGCTTGGCCATCTGGAGCAGACTGAAAGTTACGCCCCTGGCCATCAGGTCAGGTTTGGAAGCTTAAACTACACGGCCGATGTTTGTGGAGACTTGATCTTCGACGGATTCGATCCTCTGCCTTGTGCGTCACGCGGTCACGATGAGTAGGATATAGCCCTACCATCGGACATTGTTCAGGAGATCGCACAGGCAGCCGCTCCGACCCTCAATTCGGAGCCAGTTGCGCCGTCCATGGACGGGTGGATGGACCCCGCCTCGGAGGCCTTACCTGTAGCGGCGATCGAGCCAAACATCGACCTTACCTTGCACGAGAGCCATGTTGTTAAACTGCCGGATCCTTCTCCAGCCACGGACTCCGAGCCGCCTGCGCCCGTTCCTATCGAATCCGGTTGGGCGCCGATCATGGAGTTTACCTCCGCAGATATTTTTCAGCACTCGCCCTTTGGCGACATACTGAAATCATTAAGGCCTCTCTACTTGTTAGGAGAATCCTGGCTGAACTATGTTCGGCAGGACTGGGATGCGGACGACGGAGAAATTCGTGGCCCACTCACCACCCACTTAGTAGCCACTGTCGATGACTTAACCGACATGCCTGACTTCTACTCCGAAGACATCGACGGTATGGACGACGATGCGGGAGACGAAGAGGAACCACTGCCCCCAGTAGGGGTGGAAAGTGGTAGCGGATAATCCAAAATATCCGATATTCGTATTCGAGAAAATGCCTATTCGTATCCGAAACATCTGCATCCGAACCAAAATGGAAATGGAAATTGTCTGTATCCGAATTTATTAAACAAATACAAAATAAAATATGGTAGGAGATTTTGACACAAATATGGATATGGAAGTGGATATATCCGTATCCGAAGAAGATTATGGGAGGTATTTTTTAAAATTCTAGGCCCAATATTCCAATTATCCAACATAATAGCCAAATAAGTGGTTAAATTTTACTCTTTATATGATTAAACTTATAAATTATTATGCATTACAATAGTATTTATTCATAAACCTATTTATCATTCACTTATTGTATGTCGCAAGTTGATTATTTTAGGTCACATAGCTATCGACTAATTTACTTAAGCAACATGTTGATATTATTCGTATCCGTTCCGAATCAAGAAGATATCCGATACGTATCCGTATTTGAATAATATCCGAGCCACATCCGTATCTGAGAACATCCGTATTCGGATTCGTATTCGTTTTGAAAATATGAAAATGGAAGTGGTAAGAGCACTATCCGATCCGCATCCGATCCGTTTCCACCCCTAGCCCCCAGGGCACTAGACGCCCACTTCACCACATGACGTATACATGGTGGACACACCAAAGGAAAACGATGACGAGGAACGGAAGGACGCAACAAAGGGTTGTTCCCTCGAGAAACAGGCAAAACGGCGGCGTAAGCGCCGCCTCAAATCCCGCCTCGGCAGAAACAACGATCATACAGACCCAGCGTTAGAGCAGGGGGAACCATTGCCGGACCACGGCAACACGGAGAATCAAGCTGAACAACCCGACTCTGTCAAAGATCATAGTCCAGATGACGTCACACCGGACGGACACCCGGAGCAACAGAATGCCCATCAAAGGCTCGTTGCCACCGTGAGGAGTCTAAAAAAACAGAAGCAAAGGCTCAAAGCTGCGCAAGACACACTCCAAATCAGATGGAACAAAGTACTCAACACAGAAACGAAGTACAGTGGTAATCGCCCTACTAAGAGCTACCCAAAGCGGAAGTTGCTACCTGAATTCGATGAGGAGGCCTTAGATCCCCCACAACCAAAAATCAAAACAGCCATCTAGCCGGATAGGCGACCTCACGGCCAACATAAAGCGGCAAACAACGCTGCACATAAGCCAATACGCGATCCACGCGAGGACTCGCATCAAAAGGACGACACAACCAGATCCATCTATGGACCACGTAAGCGCGCTCCAGCATACAACGCAACACAACAAATATCCGAAGAACGCGGTACACCCGGATACAGGGGTGCCGCACACCCCCTATGTTTCACCGATGAGGTGCTGGATCATGAATTTTCAGAGGGATTCAAACCCGTAAATATAGAGGCATAAGACGGAACAACAGACCCTGGTGTCTGGATTGGGGATTATATCCTCCATATCCATATGGCTCGAGGAGATGACCTCCACGACATTAAGTATTTACCCCTCAAACTCAAAGGGCCAGCTCGGCACTGGCTTAAGAGCCTCCCCGAATGTTCCATTGGAAGCTGGGAAGAGCTCGAAGATGCTTTTCGGGAAAATTTTCAGGGGACTTACGTCCGACCTCCGGACGCGGACGATTTGAGTCATATAACTCAACAGCCCGGAGAGTCAGCCCGAAAGCTTTGGAACAGGTTTCTTACTAAAAGAACCAAATAGTCGACTTTATGGACGCCGAAGCCTTGGCAGCGTTTAAGCATAGCGTCCGTGACGAATGGCTTGCCAGACACCTCGGCCAGGAAAAGCCAAGAACAATGACAGCATTAACAAGCCTCATGACCCGCTTTTGTGTGGGATAGGATAGCTGGCTAGCCAAATGCAGCATCAGCGATCCCAGTACATCCGAAGCTAGAGATGGAAACGGGAAATCACGGCGCAACAACAATAACAAACGCCGGAATAAAGAAGACAGCACGAAGAGCACGGCAGTAAACGCCGGATTCAAAAGCTCTCGGCCAAGTCAGCAAAAGCCGCCCTCTAAAGGCGCCAGAGATGAACTGTCCAGCCTAAACAAAATTCTGGACCAAGTATGTCAGATCCATAGCACCCCTGGTAAACCCGCTAATAATACCCACAGAGAATGTTGTTGGGGAACGTAGTAATTTCAAAAAATTTCCTACGCACACGCAAGATCATGGTGATGCATAGCAACAAGAGGGGAGAGTGTGATCTACGTACCCTTGTAGATCGACAACGGAAGCGTTTGGTTGATGTAGTCGTACGTCTCCACGGCCCGACCGATCAAGCACCGAAACTATGGCACCTCTGAGTTCTAGCACACGTTCAGCTCGATGACGATCCTCGGACTCCGATCCAGCAAAGTTTCAGGGAAGAGTTCCGTCAGCACGACGGCGTGGTGACGATCTTGATGTACTACCGTCGCAGGGCTTCGCCTAAGCACCACTACAATATGACCGAGGTGGAATATGGTGGAGGGGGGGCACCGCACACGGCTAAGGAACGATCACGAAGATCAACTTGTGTCTATGAGGTGCCCCTTGCCTCAGTATATAAAGGATGGAGGAGGAGGAGGCCGGCCAAGGCAATTGGTGCGGCCAGGATGTGGAGTCCTACTAGGACTCCAAGTCCTAGTAGGAGTCCACCAAGAGAGGAGGAAGGGAGAAGGAAGTGGAGGAGAAGGAGAGGTGGCCGGCCCCCTTTTCCCTAGTCCAATTCGGACCAGAGGGGAGGGGGGCGCAGCAGCCCCTTGGCCCTTTCTCCTCTTCCCACTAAAGCCCATCAAGGCCCATTGCTTCTCCCGTAACTACCTGGTACTCCGAAAAATACCCGAATCACTCGGAACCTTTCCGATGTCCGAATATAGTCGTCCAATATATCGATCTTTATGTCTCGACCATTTCGAGACTCCTCGTCATGTCCCCGATCTCATCCGGGACTCCGAACTCCTTCTGTACATCAAAACTCATAAACTCATAATATAACTGTCATTGAAACCTTAAGCGTGCGGACCCTACGGGTTCGAGAACAATGTAGACATGACCGAGACACGTCTCCGGTAAATAACAAATAGCGGGACCTGGATGCCCATATTGGCTCCTACATATTCTACGAAGATCTTTATCGGTCAGACCGCATAACAACATACATTGTTCCCTTTGTCATCGGTATGTTACTTGCCCGAGATTCGATCATCGGTATCCAATACCTAGTTCAATCTCGTTACCGGCAAGTCTCTTTACTCGTTCTGTAATACATCATCCCGCAACTAACTCATTAGTTGCAATGCTTGCAAGGCTTAAGTTATGTGCATTACCGAGAGGGCCCAGCGATACCTCTCCGACAATCGGAGTGACGAATCCTAATCTCGAAATACGCCAACCCAACATGTACCTTTGGAGACACCTGTAGAGCTCCTTTATAATCACCCAGTTACGTTGTGACGTTTGGTAGCACACAAAGTGTTCCTCCGGCAAACGGGAGTTGCATAATCTCATAGTCATAGGAACATGTATAAGTCATGAAGAAAGCAATAGCAACATACTAAAAGATCGGGTGCTAAGCTAATGGTATGGGTCAGGTTAATCAGATCATTCACCTAATGATGTGATCCCATTAATCAAATGACAACTCATGTCTATGGTTAGGAAACATAAGCATCTTTGATCAACGAGCTAGTCAAGTAGAGGCATAATAGTGACACTCTGTTTGTCTATGTATTCACACATGTATTATGTTTCCGGTTAATACAATTCTAGCATGAATAATAAACATTTATCACGAAATAAGGAAATAAATAATAACTTTATTATTGCCTCTCGGGCATATTTCCTTCAGTCTCCCACTTGCACTATAGTCAATAATCTAGTTCACATCGCCATGTGATTTAACAGCAATAGTTCACAGCACCATGTGATTAACACCCATAGTCCACATCGATATGTGACCAACACCCAAAGGGTTTAGTAGAGTCAGTAATCTAGTTCACATCGTTGTGTGATTAACACCCAAAGAGTACTAAGGTGTGATCGTGTTTTGCTTTGTGAGATAATTTTAGTCACCGGGTCTGTTATATTCAGATCCGTAAGTATTTTGCAAATATTTATGTCAACAATGCTCTGCACGGAGCTACTCTAGCTAGTTGCTCCCACTTTCAATATGTATCTATATTGAGACTTAGATTCATCTAGATTAGTGTCAAAACTTGCATCGACGTAACCCTTTACGACGAACCTTTTGTCACTTCCATAATCGAGAAACATATCCTTATTCCACTAAGGATAATTTTGACCGTTGTCCAGTGATCTACTCCTAGATCACTATTGTACTCCCTTGCCAAACTCAGTGGTAGGGTATACAATAGATCTGGTACACAGCATGGCATACTTTATAAAACCTATGGCTGAGGCATAGGGAATGACTTTCAATTCTCTTTCTATCTTCTGCCGTGGTCGGGCTTTGAGTCTTACTCAATTTCGCACCTTGTAACACAGGCAAGAACTCTTTCTTTGACTGTTCCATTTTGAACTACTTCAAAATCTTGTCAAGGTATGTACTCATTGAAAAAAAACTTATCAAGCATCTTGATCTATCTCTATAGATCTTGATGCTCAATATGTAAGCAGCTTCACCGAGGTCTTTCTTTGAATAATTCCTTTCAAACACTCCTTTATGCTTTGCAGAATAATTTTACATTATTTCCGATTAAGAATATGTCATTCACATATACTTATCAGAAATGCTGTAGTGCTCCCACTCACTTTCTTGTAAATATAGGCCTCACCGTAAGTCTGTATAAAACTATATGCTTTGATCATCTTATCAAAGCGTATATTCCAACTCCGAGATGCTTGCACCAGTCCATAGATGGATCGCTGCAGCTTGCTTATTTTGTTAGCACCTTTAGGATTGACAAAACCTTCTGGTTGCATCATATACAACTCTTACTTTAAGAAATCCATTAAGGATTGCAGTTTTGTTATCCATTTGCCAGATTTCATAAAATGCGGCAATTGCTAACATGATTTGGACAGATTTAAGCATAGATACGAGTGAGAAACTCTCATCGTAGTCAACACCTTGAACTTGCCGAGAACCTTTGTGACAATTCTAGCTTTGTAGATAGTAACACTACTATCAGCGTCCGTCTTCCTCTTGAAGATCCATTTATTCTTAATGGCTTGCCGATCATCGGGCAAATCCATCAAAGTCCATACTTTGTTCTCATACATGGCTCATATCTCAGATTTTATGGCCTCAAACCATTTCGCGGAATCTGGGCTCATCATCGCTTCCTCATAGTTCGCAAGTTCATCATGGTCTAGTAACATGACTTCCAGAACAGGATTACCGTACCACTCTGGTGCGGATCTCACTCTGGTTTACCTACGAGATTCGGTAGTAACTTGATCTGAAGTTTCATGATCAATATCATTAGCTTCCTCACTAATTGGTGTAGGTGTCACAGAAACAGATTTCTGTGATGAACTACTTTCCAATAAGGGAGCAGGTACAGTTACCTCATCAAGTTCTACTTTCCTCCCACTCACTTCTTTCGAGAGAAACTCCTTCTCCAGAAAGTTTCCGAATTTAGCAACAAAAGTCTTGCCTTCGGATCTGTGATAGAAGATGTATCCAATGGTTTCCTTTGGATATCCTATGAAGATTTACTTCTCCGATTAGGGTTCGAGCTTATCATATTGAAACTTTTTCACATAAGCATCGCAGTCCCAAACTTTAAGAAATGACAGCTTAGGTTTCTTGCCAAACCATAGTTCATATGGTGTCATCTCAACGGATTTAGATGGTGCCCTATTTAACGTGAATGCAGCTGTCTCTAATGCATAACCCCAAAACGATAGTGGTAGATTGGTAAGAGACATCATAGATTGTACTATATTCAATAAAGTACGGTTATGATGTTCGGACACACCATTACACTATGGTGTTCCGGGTGGCGTGAGTAGTGAAACTATTTCACATTGTTTTTAACTAAAGGCCAAACTCGTAACTCAAATATTTGTCTCCGCGATCAGATCGTGGAAACCTTATCTTCTTGTCACGATGATTTTCCACTTCACTCTGAAATTCTTTGAACTGTTCAAATGTTTCAGACTTCTATTTCATTAAGTAGATATACCCATATCTGCTCAAATCATCTGTGAAGTTCAGAAAATAACGATACTTGCCGTGAGCCTTAACACTCATCGGACCGCATACATCAGTATGTATTATTTCCAATAAGTCAGTTGCTCGCTCCGGAGAACGGAGTCTTAGTCATCTTGACCATGAGGCATGGTTCGCAAGCATCAAGTGATTCATAATCAAGTGATTCCAAAATCCCATCAGCATGGAGTTTCTTCATGCGCTTTACACCAATATGACATAAACGGCAGTGCTACAAATAAGTTGCACTATCATTATTAACTTTGCATCTTTTGGTTTCAATATTATGATTATGTGTATCACTACGATCGAGATCCAACGAACTATTTTCATTGGGTGTGTAAACATATAAGGTTTTATTCATGTAAACAGAACAACAATTTATTCTTTTACTTAAATGAATAACCGTATTGCAATAAACATGATCAAATCATATTCATGCTCAACGCAAACACCAAATAACACTTATTCAGGTTCAACACTAATCCCGAAAGTATAGGGAGTGTGCGATGATGATCATTTCAATCTTGGAACCACTGCAACACACATCATCACTTCATCCTTAACTAGTCTCTATTTATTCTGCAACTCCCGTTTCGAGTTACTAATCTTAGCAACTGAACTAGTATCAAATACTGAGGGGTTGCTATAAACACTAGTAAAGTACACATCAATAACATGTATATCAAATATACTTATGTTCACTTTGCCATCCTTCTTATCTACCAATCACTTGGGGTAGTTCCGCTTCCAGTGACCAGTCCCTTTGTAGTAGAAACACTTAGTCTCAGGCTTAGGACCAGACTTGGGCTTCTTCACTTGAGCAGCAACTTGCTTGCTGTTCTTTTTGAAGTTCCCCTTCTTCCCTCTGCCCTTTTCTTGAAACTAGTGGTCTTGTCTACCATCAACACTTGATGTTTTTCTTGATTTCTACCTTCATCAATTTCCGCATTACGAAGAGCTTGGGAATCGTTTCCGTTATCCCTTGCATATCATAGTTCATCACGAAGTTCTACTAACTTGGTGATGGTGACTAGAGAATTCTCTCAATCACTATCTTATCTCGAAGATTAACTCCCACTTGATTCAAGCGATTGTAGTACTCAGACAATCTGGGCACATGCTCACTAGTTGAGCGATTCTCCTCCATCTTTTAGCTATAGAACTTGTTGGAGACTTCATATTTCTCAACTCGGGTATTTGCTTGAAATATTAACTTCAACTCCTGGAACATCTCATATGGTCCATGATGTTCAAAACGTCTTTGAAGTCCCGATTCTAAGCCATTAAGCATGGTGCACTAAACTATCAAGTAGTCATCATATTGAGCTAGCCAAACGTTCATAATGTCTGCATCTACTCCTGCAATAGGTCTGTCACCTAGCGGTGCATCAAGGACATAATTCTTCTGTGCAGCAATGAGGATAAACCTCAGATCATGGATCCAATCCGCATCTTTGCTACTAACATCTTTCAACACAATTTTCTCTAGGAACATATCAAAATAAACACAGGGAAACAACAACGCGAGCTATTGATCTACAACATGATTTGCAAAATACTACCAGGACTAAGTTCATGATAAATTTAAGTTCAATTTAATCATATTACTTAAGAACTCCCACTTAGATAGACATCCCTCTAATCCTCTAAGTGATCACGTGATCCAAATCAACTAAACCATGTCTGATCATCATGTGAGATAGAGTAGTTTCATTGGTGAACATCACTATGTTGATCATATCTACTATATGATTCACGCTCGACCTTTCGGTCTCCGTGTTCCGAGGCCATATCTGTATATGCTTGGCTCGTCAAGTATAACCTGAGTATTCCGCGTGTGCAACTGTTTTGCACCCGTTGTATTTGAACGTAGAGCCTATCACACCCGATCATCACGTGGTGTCTCAGCACGAAGAACTTTCGCAATGGTGGATACTCAGGGAGAACACTTCTTCATAATTAGTGAGAGATCATCCTAAAATGCTACCGTCAAACTAAGCAAAATAAGATGTTTAAAAGATAAACATCATATGCAATCAAAATATGTGACATGATATGGCCATCATCATCTTGCGCCTTTGATCTCCATCTCCAAAGTACTGTCATGATCCCTATCGTCACCGGCATGACACCATGATCTCCATCATCTTGATCTATATCAATGTGTCGTCACACGGTCGTCTCGCCAACTATTGCTCTTGCAACTATTGCTATCGCATAGCGATAAAGTAAAGCAATTATTTGGCGCTTGCATCTTATGCAATAAAGAGACAACCATAAGGCTTTTGCCAGTTGCCGATAACTTTAACAAAACATGATCATCTCATACAACAACTTATATCTCATCACGTTTTGACCATATCACATCACAACATGCCCTGCAAAAACAAGTTAGACGTCCTCTACTTTGATGTTGCAAGTTTTACGTGGCTGCTACGGGCTTAAGCAAGAACAAATCTTACCTACGCATCAAAACCACAACGATAGTTTGTCAAGTTGGTGCTGTTTTAACCTTCGCAAGGACCGGGCGTAGCCACACTTGGTTCAACTAAAGTTGGAGAAACTGACACCCGCCAGCCACCTGTGTGCAAAGCACGTCGGTAGAACCAGTCTCGCGTAAGCGTACGCGTAATGTCGGTCCGGGTCACTTCATCCAACAATACCGCCGAACCAAAGTATGGCATGCTGGTAAGCAGTATGACTTATATCGCCCACAACTCACTTGTGTTCTACTCGTGCATATAACATCAAACCATAGAAACCTGGCTCGGATGCCACTGTTGGGGAACGTAGTAATTTCAAAAAATTTCCTATGCACACGCAAGATCATGGTGATGCATAGCAACGAGAGGGGAGAGTGTGATCTACGTACCCTTGTAGATCGACAACGGAAGCGTTTGGTTGATGTAGTCGTACGTCTCCACGGCCCGACCGATCAAGCACCGAAACTATGGCACCTCCGAGTTATAGCACACGTTCAGCTTGATGACGATCCCCGGACTCCGATCCAGCAAAGTGTCGGGGAAGAGTTCCGTCAGCATGACGGCGTTGTGACGATCTTCATGTACTACCGTCGCAGGGCTTCGCCTAAGCACCGCTACAATATGACCGAGGTGGAATATGGTGGAGGGGGGCACCGCACACGGCTAAGGAACGATCAGGAAGATCATCTTGTGTCTATGGGGTGCCCCTTGCCTCAGTATATAAAAGATGGAGGAGGAGGAGGCCGGCCAAGGTAATTGGTGCGGCCAGTATGTGGAGTCCTAATAGGACTCCAAGTCCTAGTAGGAGTCCACCAAGAGGGGAGGAAGGGAGAAGGAAGTGGAGGAGAAGGAGAGGTGGCCGGCCCCCTTTTCCCTAGTCCAATTCGGACCAGAGGGGAGGGGGGCGCAGCAGCCCCTTGGCCCTTTCTCCTCTTCCCACTAAAGCCCATCAAGGCCCATTGCTTCTCCCGTAACTACCCGGTACTCCGAAAAATACCCGAATCACTCGGAACCTTTCCGATGTCCGAATATAGTCGTCCAATATATCGATCTTTATGTCTCGACCATTTCGAGACTCCTCGTCATGTCCCCGATCTCATCCGGGACTCCGAACTCCTTCGGTACATCAAAACTCATAAACTCATAATATAACTGTCATCGAAACCTTAAGCGTGCGGACCCTACGGGTTCGAGAACAATGTAGACATGACCGAGACACGTCTCGGGTCAATAACCAATAGCGGGACCTGGATGCCCATATTGGCTCCTACATATTCTACGAAGATCTTTATCGGTCAGACCGCATAACAACATACGTTGTTCCCTTTGTCATCGGTATGTTACTGTTGGGTTTCGTAGTAATTTCAAAAAATTTCCTACGCTCACGCTAGATCATGTGATGCATAGCAACGAGATGGGAGAGTGTTGTCTACGTACCCACGCATACCGACTGCGGAAGCGTTGACGCAACGTAGAGGAAGTAGTCGTACGTCTTCCCGATCCGACCGATCAAGCACCGAAACTACGGCACCTCCGAGTTCGAGCACACGTTCAGCTCGATGATGATCCCCGGACTCCGATCCAGCAAAGTGTCGGGGAAGAGTTCCGTCAGCACGACGGCGTGGTGACGATCTTGATGTACTACAGCAGCAGGGCTTCGCCTAAACTCCGCTACAGTATTATCGAGGACTATGGTGGCTGGGGGCACCGCACACGGCTAAGGAATAGATCACGTGGATCAACTTGTGTGTTCTAGGGTGCCTCTGCCTCAGTATATAAAGGACTAGAGGGGGGAGGCTGGCCGGCCAAGGTGTGCAGCGCCAGGAGAGTCCTACTCCCTCTGGGAGTAGGATTCCCCCCCCCCCCCAATCCTAGTTGGAATAGGATTCGCGGAGGGGGAAAAGAGAGAGAGAGAGAGAGGGGGCCAGCCACCTCTCCTAGTCCTAATAGGACTAGGGGAAGGGGGAGGCGCGCAGCCCATGTAGGGCTGCCTCTTCTCTTTTCCACTAAGGCCCATCATGGCCCATTTAGCTCCCGGGGGGTTCCGGTAACCTTCCCGGTACTCCGGTAAAATCCCGATTTCACCCGGAACACTTCCGATATCCAAATATAGGCTTCCAATATATCAATATTTACGTCTCGACCATTTCGAGACTCCTCGTCATGTCCGTGATCATATCCGGGACTCCGAACAACCTTCGGTACATCAAAATGCATAAACTCATAATGTAACTGTCATCGTAACCTTAAGCGTGCGGACCCTACGGGTTCGAGAACAATGTAGACATGACCGAGACATGTCTCCAGTCAATAACCAATAGCGGGACCTGGATGCCCATATTGGCTCCTACATATTCTATGAAGATCTTTATCGGTCAGACCACATAACAACATACGTTGTTCCCTTTGTCATCGGTATGTTACTTGCCCGAGATTCGATCGTCGGCATCCCATACCTAGTTCAATCTCGTTGCCGGCAAGTCTCTTTACTCGTTCTGTAATACATCATCCTGCAACTAACTCCTTAGTTGCAATGCTTGCAAGGCTTATGTGATGTGCATTACCGAGAGGGCCCAGAGATACCTCTCCGACAATCGGAGTGACAAAACCTAATCTCGAAATACGCCAACCCAACATCTACCTTTGGAGACACCTGTAGTACTCCTTTATAATCACCCAGTTACGTTGTGACGTTTGGTAGTACCCAAAGTGTTCCTCCGGTAAACGGGAGTTGCATAATCTCATAGTTATAGGAACATGTATAAGTCATGAAGAAAGCAATAGCAACATACTAAACGATCGGGTGCTAAGCTAATGGAATGGGTCATGTCAATCAGATCATTCTCTTAATGATGTGATCCTGTTAATCAAATAACAACTCATTGTTCATGGTTAGGAGACATAACCATCTTCGATTAACGAGCTAGTCAAGTAGAGGCATACTAGTGACACTTTGTTTGTCTATGTATTCACACATGTATTATGTTTCCGGTTAATACAATTCTAGCATGAATAATAAACATTTATCATGATTATAAGGAAATAAATAATAACTTTATTATTGCCTCTAGGGCATATTTCCTTCAGTCTCCCACTTGCACTAGAGTCAATAATCTAGATTACACCGTAATGATTCTAACACCCATGGAGCCTTGGTGCTGATCATGTTTTGCTCGTGGAAGAGGCTTAGTCAATGGCTCTGCAACATTCAGATCCGTATGTATCTTGCAAATCTCTATGTCTACCACCTGGACTAGATCCCGGATGGAATTGAAGCATCTCTTGATGTGCTTGGTTCTCTTGTGAAATCTGGATTCCTTTGCCAGGGCAATTGCACCAGTATTGTCACAAAAGATTTTCATTGGACCCGACGCACTAGGTATGACACCTAGATCGGATATGAACTCCTTCATCTAGACTCCTTCGTTCACTGCTTCCGAAGCAGCTATGTACTCCGCTTCACATGTAGATCCCACTACGACGCTTTGTTTAGAACTGCACCAACTGACAGCTCCACCGTTTAATGTAAACACGTATCCGGTTTGCGATTTAGAATCGTCCGGATCAGTGTCAAAGCTTGCATCAACGTAACCATTTACGACGAGCTCTTTGTCACCTCCATATACGAGAAACATATCCTTAGTCCTTTTCAGGTATTTCAGGATGTTCTTGACCGCTGTCCAGTGATCCACTCCTGGATTACTTTGGTACCTCCCTGCTAGACTTATAGCAAGGCACACATCAGGTCTGGTACACAGCATTGCATACATGATAGATCCTATCGCTGATGCATAGGGAACATGTTTTATATTCTCTCTATCTTCTGCAGTGGTCGGGCATTGAGTCTTACTCAATTTCACACCTTGTAACACAGGCAAGAATCCTTTCTTTGCTTGATCCATTTTGAACTTCTTCAAAATTTTGTCAAGGTATGTTGTTTGTGTAAGTCCAATTAAGCGTATTGATCTATCTCTATAGATCTTTATGCCTAATATGTAAGCAGCTTCTTCGAGGTCTTTCATTGAAAAACTCTTATTCAAGTATCCCTTTATGCTATCCAAAAATTCTATATCATTTCCAATCAGTAATATGTCATCCACATATAATATCAGAAATGCTACAGAGCTCCCACTCACTTTCTTGTAAATACAGGCTTCTCCGAAAGTCTGTATAAAACCAAATGCTTTGATCACACTATCAAAGCGTTTATTCCAACTCCGAGAGGCTTGCACCAGTCCATAAATGGATCGCTGGAGCTTGCACACTTTGTTAGCTCCCTTTGGATCGACAAAACCTTCTGGTTGCATCATATACAACTCTTCTTCCAGAAATCCATTCAGGAATGCAGTTTTGACATCCATCTGCCAAATTTCATAATCATAAAATGCGGCAATTGCTAACATGATTCGGACAGACTTAAGCATCGCTACGGGTGAGAAGGTCTCATCGTAGTCAACCCCTTGAACTTGTCGAAAACCTTTTGCGACAAGTCGAGCTTTGTAGACAGTAACATTACCGTCAGCGTCAGTCTTCTTCTTGAAGATCCATTTATTCTCAATTGCTTGCCGATCATTGGGCAAGTCAACCAAAGTCCATACTTTGTTCTCATACATGGATCCCATATCAGATTTCATGGCTTCAAGCCATTTTGCGGAATCGGGGCTCACCATCGCTTCTTCATAGTTCGTAGGTTCATCATGATCTAGTAGCATGATTTCCAGAACAGGATTACCGTACCACTCTGGTGTGGATCTCACTCTGGTTGATCTACGAGGTTCAGTAGTATCTTGATCTGAAGTTTCATGATCATTATCATTAGCTTCCTCACTAACTGGTGTAGGTGTCACTGAAACAGTTTTCTGTGATGTACTACTTTCCAATAAGGGAGCAGGTACAGTTACCTCGTCAAGTTCTACTTTCCTCCCACTCACTTCTTTCGAGAGAAACTCCTTTTCTAGAAAGTTTCCGAATTTAGGAACAAAAGTCTTGCCTTCGGATCTGTGATAGAAGGTGTATCCAATAGTTTCCTTTGGATATCCTATGAAGACACATTTTTCCGATTTGGGTTCGAGCTTATCAGGTTGAAGCTTTTTCACATAAGCATCGCAGCCCCAAACTTTCAGAAACGACAACTTTGGTTTCTTGCCAAACCACAGTTCATAAGGCGTCGTCTCAACGGATTTTGATGGTGCCCTATTTAACGTGAATGCGGCCGTCTCTAGAGCGTATCCCCAAAACGATAGCGGTAAATCAGTAAGAGACATCATAGATCGCACCATATCTAGTAAAGTATGATTACGACGTTCGGACACACCGTTATGCTGTGGTGTTCCGGGTGGCGTGAGTTGCGAAACTACTCCACAATTTTTCAAATGTACACCAAACTCGTAACTCAAATATTCTCCTCCACGATCAGATCGTAGAAACTTTATTTTCTTGTTACGATGATTTTCAACTTCACTCTGAAATTCCTTGAACTTTTCAAATGTTTCAGACTTATGTTTCATTAAGTAGATATACCATATCTGCTTAAATCATCTGTGAAGGTGAGAAAATAACGATATCCGCCACGAGGCTCAATATTCATCAGACCACATACATCTGTATGTATGATCTCCAACAAATCTGTTGCTCTCTCCATAGTATCAGAGAACGGTGTTTTGGTCATCTTGCCCATGAGGCACGGTTCGCAAGTACCAAGTGATTCATAATCAAGTGGTTCCAAAAGTCCATCAGAATGGAGTTTCTTCATGCGCTTTTCACCGATATGACCTAAACGGCAGTGCCACAAATAAGTTGCACTCTCATTATCAACTCTACATCTTTTGGCTTCAACATTATGAATATGTGTGTTACTACTATCGAGATTCAACAAGAATAGACCACTCTTCAAGGGTGCATGACCAGAAAAGATATTACTCATATAAATAGAACAACCATTATTCTCTGATTTAAATGAATAACCGTCTCGCATCAAACAAGATCCAGATATAATGTTCATGCTTAACGCTGGCACCAAATAACAATTATTTAGGTCTAATACTAATCCCGAAGGTAGATGTAGAGGTAGCGTGCCGACTGCGATCACATCGACTTTGGAACCGTTTCCCACGCGCATCGTCACCTCGTCCTTAACCAATCTTCGCTTGATCCGTAGTCCCTGTTTTGAGTTGCAAATATTAGCAACAGAACCAATATCAAATACCCAGGTGCTACTGCGAGCATTAGTAAGGTACACATCAATAACATGTATATCACATATACCTTTGTTCACCTTGCCATCCTTCTTATCCGCCGAATACTTGGGGCAGTTCCGCTTCCAGTGACCTTGCAATAGAAGCACTCAGTTTCAGGCTTAGGTCCAGGTTTGGGTTTCTTCTCTTGAGTAGCAACTTCCTTGCCGTTCTTTTTGAAGTTCCCCTCCTTCTCCCCTTTTCCCTTTTTCTTGAAACTAGTGGTCTTGTTGACCATCAACACTTGATGCTCCTTCTTGATTTCTACCTCCGCAGCTTTCGGCATTGCGAAGAGCTCGGGAATAGTCTTGTTCATCCCTTCCATATTATAGTTCATCACGAAGCTCTTGTAGCTTGGTGGCAGTGATTGAAGAATTCTGTCAATGACGCAATCATCTGGAAGATTAACTCCCAATTGAATCAAGTGATTATTATACCCAGACACTTTGAGTATATTCTCACTGACAGAACTGTTCTCCTCCATCTTGCAGCTATAGAACTTATTGGAGACTTCATATCTCTCAATCCGGGCATTTGCTTGAAATATTAACTTCAACTCCTGGAACATCTCATATGCCCCATGACGTTTAAAACGTCGTTGAAGTCCCGGTTCTAAGTCGTAAAGCATGGCACACTGAACTATCGAGTAGTCATCAGCTTTGCTTTGCCAGACGTTCATAACCTCCGGCGTTGCTCTTGCAGCAGGCCTGGCACCCAGCGGTGCTTCCAGGACGTAATTCTTCTGTGCAGCAATGAGGATAATCCTCAAGTTATGGACCCAGTCCGTGTAATTGCTACCATCATCTTTCAACTTTGCTTTCTCAAGGAACGCATTAAAATTCAACGGAACAACAGCACGAGCCATCTATCTACAATCAAACATAAACAAGCAAGATACTAATCAGGTACTAAGTTTCATGATAAATTTAAGTTCAGTTAATCAAATTAATTAAAGAACACCCACTTAGATAGACATCCCTCTAATCCTCTAAGTGATTATGTGATCCAAATCAACTAAACCATAACCGATCATCACGTGAGATGGAGTAGTTTTTAATGGTGAACATCGTTATGTTGATCATATCTACTATATGATTCACGCTCGACCTTTCGGTCTCCGTGTTCCGAGGCCATATCTGTATATGCCTGGCTCGTCAAGTATAACCTGAGTCTTCCGCGTGTGCAACTGTTTTGCACCCGTTGTATTTGAACGTAGAACCTATCACACCCGATCATCACGTGGTGTCTCAGCACGAAGAACTTTCGCAACGGTGCATACTCAGGGAGAACACTTATTGATAATTTAGTGAGAGATCATCTTATAGTGCTACCGTCAATCAAAGCAAGATAAGATGCATAAAAGGATAAACATCACATGCAATCAATATAAGTGATATGATATGGCCATCATCATCTTGTGCTTGTGATCTCCATCTCCGAAGCACCGTCGTGATCACCATCATCACCGGCATGACACCTTGATCTCCATCGTAGCATCGTTGTCGTCTCGCCAAGCTAGTGCTTCTACGACTATCACTACCGCTTAGTAATAAAGTAAAGCATTACATCGCGATTGCATTGCATACAATAAAACGACAACCATAAGGCTCCTGCCAGTTGCCGATAACTCGGTTACAAAACATGATCATCTCATACAATAAAATTCAGCATCATGTCTTGACCATATCACATCACAACATGCCCTGCAAAAACAAGTTAGACGTCCTCTACTTTGTTGTTGCAAGTTTTACGTGGCTGCTACGGGCTTAAGCAAGAACCAATCTCACCTACGCATCAAAACCACAACGATAGTTCGTCAAATAGACTCCGTTTTAACCTTCGTAAGGACCGGGCGTAGTCATACTTGGTTCAACTAAAGTTGGAGAGACAGTCGCCCGCAAGCCACCTATGTGCAAAGCACGTCGGGGGAACCGGTCTAGCGTAAGCGTACGCGTAATGTTGGTCCGGATCGTCTCGTCCAACAACGCCGCCGAACCAAAGTATGACATGCTGGTAGGCAGTATGACTTATATCGCCCACAACTCACTTGTGTTCTACTCGTGCATATAACATCAACATAAATAACCTAGGCTCGGATGCTACTGTTGGGTTTCGTAGTAATTTCAAAAAAATTCCTACGCTCACGCAAGATCATGTGATGCATAGCAACGAGATGGGAGAGTGTTGTCTACGTACCCACGCAGACCGACTGCGGAAGCGTTGATGCAACATAGAGGAAGTAGTCGCACGTCTTCCCGATCCGACCGATCAAGCACCGAAACTACGGCACCTCCGAGTTCGAGCACACGTTCAGCTCGATGACGATCGCCGGACTCCGATCCAGCAAAGTGTCGGGGAAGAGTTCCGTCAGCACGACGGCGTGGTGACGATCTTGATGTACTACAGCAGCAGGGCTTCGCCTAAACTCTGCTACAGTATTATCGAGGACTATGGTGGCCGGGGGCACCGCACACTGCTAAGGAATAGATCACGTGGATCAACTTGTGTGTTCTAGGGTGCCTCTGCCTCAGTATATAAAGGACTAGAGGGGGGAGGCTGGCCGGCCAAGGTGTGGCGCGCTAGGAGAGTCCTACTCCCTCTGGGGGTAGGATTCCCCCCCCCCAATCCTAGTTGGAATAGGATTCGCGGAGGGGGAAAAGAGAGAGAGGGGGCCGGCCACCTCTCCTAGTCCTAATAGGACTAGGGGAAGGGGGAGGCGTGCAGCCCATGTAGGGCTGCCTCTTCTCTTTTCCACTAAGGCCCATCATGGCCCATTTAGCTCCCGGGGGGTTCCGGTAACCTTCCCGTTACTTCGGTAAAATCCCGATTTCACCCGGAACACTTCCGATATCCAAACATAGGCTTCCAATATATCAATCTTTACGTCTCGACCATTTCGAGACTCCTCGTCATGTCCATGATCACATCCGGGACTCCGAACAACCTTCGGTACATCAAAATGCATAAACTCATAATATAACTGTCATCGTAACCTTAAGCGTGCGGACCCTACGGGTTCGAGAACAATGTAGACATGACCGAGACATGTCTCTGGTCAATAACCAATAGCGGGACCTGGATGCCCATATTGGCTCCTACATATTCTACGAAGATCTTTATCGGTCAGACCGCATAACAAGATACGTTGTTCCCTTTGTCATCGGTATGTTACTTGCCCGAGATTCGATCGTCGGTATACCATACCTTGTTCAATCTCGTTGCCGGCAAGTCTCTTTACTCGTTCTGTAATACATCATCCCGCAACTAACTCATTAGTTGCAATGCTTGCAAGGCTTATGTGATGTGCATTACCGAGAGGGCCCAGAGATACCTCTCCGACAATCGGAGTGACAAAACCTAATCTCGAAATACGCCAACCCAACATCTCCCTTTGGAGACACCTGTAGTACTCCTTTATAATCACCCAGTTACGTTGTGACGTTTGGTAGTACCCCAAGTGTTCCTCCGGTAAACGGGAGTTGCATAATCTCATAGTTATAGGAACATGTATAAGTCATGAAGAAAGCAATAGCAACATACTAAACGATCGGGTGCTAAGCTAATGGAATGGGTCATGTCAATCAGATCATTCTCTTAATGATGTGATCCCGTTAATCAAATAACAACTCATTGTTCATGGTTAGGAAACATAACCATCTTTGATTAACGAGCTAGTCAAGTAGAGGCATACTAGTGACACTTTGTTTTTCTATGTATTCACACATGTATTATGTTTCCGGTTAATACAATTCTAGCATGAATAATAAACATTTATCATGATTATAAGGAAATAAATAATAACTTTATTATTGGCTCTAGGGCATATTTCCTTCAGTTACTTGCCCGAGATTCGATCGTCGGTATCCAATACCTAGTTCAATCTCGTTACCGGCAAGTCTCTTTACTCGTTCTATAATACATCATCCCGCAACTAACTCATTAGTTGCAATGCTTGCAAGGCATAAGTGATGTGCATTACCGAGAGGGCCCAGAGATACCTCTCCGACAATCGGAGTGACAAATCCTAATCTCGAAATACGCCAACCCAACATGTACCTTTGGAGACACCTGTAGAGCTCCTTTATAATCACCCAGTTACGTTGTGACGTTTGGTAGCACACAAAGTGTTCCTCCGGAAAACGGGAGTTGCATAATCTCATAGTCATAGGAACATGTATAAGTCATGAAGAAAGCAATAGCAACATACTAAACGATCGGGTGCTAAGCTAATGGAATGAGTCATGTCAATCAGATCATTCACCTAATGATGTGATCCCATTAATCAAATGACAACTCATGTCTATGGTTAGGAAACATAACCATCTTTGATCAACGAGCTAGTCAAGTAGAGGCATACTAGTGACACTCTGTTTGTCTATGTATTGACACATGTATTATGTTTCCGGTTAATACAATTCTAGCATGAATAATAAACATTTATCACGAAATAAGGAAATAAATAATAACTTTATTATTGCCTCTAGGGCATATTTCCTTCAAATGTTGGGTCTTCAAGCAGTGCGGCAAGCTCAACACCGTACACAAGGGGGAGGATACACCAAGCGAAGATGAGGATGAGCCTCCCAAGCAAGACATTGGGGAACAAAAGAAGTTTCCACCAGAAGTCAAAACAGTCAACGTGTTACACGTGATCAAGGGAAGAAACAAAGCGGCACTCCCAGAAAAATATGCCCAAAGGCCTATCACCGCGAAGTCCTGCCACTGGTCGTCTCAACCGATCATTTTCGACTATTGTGATTACTCAGCAAGTATTCGGCATGCAGGATGGGCTGCCCTTGTATTAGACCCAATAATTGACGGATACCACTTTACATGAGTCCTGATGGACGGTGGCAACAGTTTAAACCTGATATACCAAGATACAATCCGCGAAATGGGGATAGATCCAACAAAAATTTGCCATAGCAACACTACCTTTAAAGGAGTAACGCCAGGCCCAGGGGCTCACTGCACGGGCTCCCTGCTACTAGAGGTTATATTCGGCTTCCCTGATAACTTCCGTAGCGAACATTTAACCTTCCACATTGCTCCGTTCCAAGGTGGCTATCAAGCACTACTTGGACGCGAATCTTTCACTCGCTTTAATGCAATACCGCATTACGCTTACCTCACACTCAAGATGCCCGGTCCACATGGCATCATTACAGTGAATGGAAATATTGAGTGCTATTTGTGCGCCAAAGAGAGTGCGACTGCCTTGGCAGCCGCGCACTAAAAACGGCCTCACCAACTAAAGCATTTGATAGGTCGTCAAGACCACGGACACGGTTAGACGAGTCCGGCGCAGCTATATGTAGTTCATACCGGATTGATGGCCACACCCCTATTACAAATACAAGGGGCTCAACGCGCGCAGACAAGTGGCATTTTTACTCATCTTTAATTATGCATGGTTTCTTTAAGAACTACCTTTCTGCACGACAACTTTTCACCTAAGTTCCTCTCTTTTACAGATGACCATCGTGCTACACCCGTCCAGGATACGGCACAACAGAGACACAGGCGCAGACGTGCAGCAGAAACCCGCTCCAAGGATTCTTTTTAGATTAAGACCCTGCGTAAACCTTTTTTACTGTCTCTTGTTGATACACATCCCTCGGATTCTCAAATACAATTGAGAAGGATGCTGACGTCTTGGCATGTGGCCACGTCCGAATAAACGCCCATACCTCGACACAAGGGGCTTCTTACAAAGGGCACTATTTAGGCCCGGTTTATACCATAAAGACCGAATACCTTAGGGAGTGTTCGGCGTCGCGAGTTTGTCCTTATATGCATCAGCTCTGAATCATGTCTTTGGTAAAATGTTGGGTTTGCCCGGCTCCTGTGTTTTGGTGCCTTATGTTCGGTTCTATCGGCTATGGCAGCACCAGGAGAACTACTGTGATTGTGCCCTGGTTCGCCCGGACGAGCACCTTAGTAGAGAAAGCCGAAAACTGACTGTCATGATATAGCGCGAGACTGGTCAACCACTCAATGACCTATCGGAATGTTAGAATTCCTCCACTTTAACGAAGGGCCGTTTCCCGGCCAGGCATATACGCACCCCGAGTTTGGGAGAGTGCGGAGCCACCAGGGGCTATATAGTAGCCCCGCCGTCAAACTCCTATGGCTAAGTGAAAGTGTTAAAGCATCATAGTCCGGTTGCCTCGTTCGCTGCGCTATCACCTCCTTAATAGGACCAAGACGATGGGTTAAGTGTGAACACGTGTTTTCTGCGAACACCTCCGCATTATATGCGTGGGGGTTGAAGCCGACGACTGCAATCTTTCAGGTTATATACATATATACATAAACGGCCGCACAGGAGGCATCATATTACTTTCCAGCAAAAGTATAAATACAACCTTACTACATTTCATAAAAACATTGTGCTTACAATGGGAATACATGTCACTCAAACATAATATTCTTCGAGCACTGGGACTCTACCAAACGAGCACCCTCAAGAACCTCTTCAAAATAGTGCTCGGCAGCTACTCGGCCTATGGCCGAACCTTGCGCTGCAACAGTGGTAGCATCCATCTCCGCCCAGTATGCCTTAACACGGGCAAAGGCCATCCACGAGCCTTCTATGCACGCCGACCTCTTCATCACATTGATGTGCGGCACCGCACCAAGGAACTGCTGCACTAAGCTGAAATAGCTGTTCGGCTTCGGCTTCTCCGGCCACAAATGATCTACGACGGACCTCATGGCAAGTCCGGACAACCTATTAAGTTCGGCCCATTCGGCAAGTTGATCAGTCAAGGGAAGCGGACGCTCTGGAATGTTAAATTGCGACCAGAACAGCTTGTCCACTTCACGATCTGTCTGATCTCGGAAGTATTCGACCGCATCGACAGCACTTGCCGCCAAGTCCATATATGCGTCTGCCGAACTCCACAGCCGATCCAGAGGGGCATACCGCGGATCTCCGAACTTCCTCTGCAGCAGAAAGGGCTTCCGAGCCGCAATATCCCCGGCTTCGCGCAGCTCCTCCTTCTTCACCCGTGTGTCTCTGGTCACCATCGTGGCCTTTTCAAGGTCCGCTGCCTTCACTCGGTTCTTCTTTTCAAGGAACTGGCAATGGTCGGCAATGTCTTTTAATTCTACGGCCATCTTGGCTATCTTCTCTTTGCTTTTGCAATGCGCGGCCTTCTCGGCTCTTAACTCTTCGGCCGCCTTCAAAGCAGCCGCATTACTAACTCTTGCTTGTTCCTTGGCTCGGGCAAGTTCCGCCCGAAGGGTCTCCACGGTGGCAGCTCCATCTACAGTCACAACATATTAAAGATACTGGCATCATGCTGCTCTTACTATGTGATGTTGACCGGAAAAACATTACTTACCCTGTGCCTCATCAAGCCGCTTGTTAACAAGCTCGATGTCGGCATTTGCCGCATCCAGTTGCCGCTTTAGTTCGGCAAACCCATTAGTCCGGCCAGCCACCGGAGCTCCCATCACCTGCACATAAAGAGGTATGATTATTACCTGGGACTACGATCCTCTGTTCGCCGCCGTTCTCGAAGACGACCACAGTCTCAGGGGCCACTATCTACACAGGGCACACCTAAAAATGTGCGGTACTATCAAAAAGTATATCGTTTCACGTACCTCAAAGCCCGTTAGTAGACTCATAAAGGCACATAAAGAGGTATAATAAAGTCCTTGAAAAAGGGTTTCATCCGTCCTAGTTCCTCTCCTTGGGCTTGCCCCGTCCTCTTCGTCAAGAAGAAGGATGGAACGGATCGAATGGTTGTGGATTACCGACCTGTCAATTTGGTCACCATCAAGAACAAATACCCGCTTCCCAGTATCAATGATCTGTATGATCAGCTTGCTGGATCCTCAGTCTTTTCCAAGATGGATTTGAGGTTAGGCCACCATCAAATCAAAATCAGAAACGGGGACATTCCCAAAACGGCCTTTGTTACTCGTTATGGCCAATACGAGTACACCGTTATGTCCTTCGGTTTAACCAATGCCCCAGCTACCTTCTCCCGGTTAATGAACTCGGTCATCATGGAGTATTTGGATAAATTTGTCGTAGTATACCTCGATGACATACTCATCTACTCCAAGAATGAAGAGGAACATGCCGAACATCTAAGGCCGGTATTGATGAAACTTCGGGAGCATCGCCTTTATGCCAAATTCTCCAAGTGTGAATTTTGGTTGCCAGAAGTGACCTATCTAGGCCATGTAATCTCTGGTAAGGGTATTGCTGTCAATCCCGAGCGAGTTCAAGCTGTCCTTGATTGGACTCCACCTGAGACGGTCAAGCAAGTTCGGAGCTTCCTTGGCTTAGCGAGCTATTGCCGCCGCTTCGTCGAGAATTTCTCCAAGGTTGCTAAACCTCTAACTGAACTCCTCAAGAAAGATAAAAAGTTCGAGTGGACTCCACAGTACGAGTTCAGCTTTCAGGAACTGAAAAGACGCCTGACATCTGCTCCCGTACTGGTACCACCAGATTTCTCCAAGGACTTTATTATCTATTGCGACGCCTCGCGACAAGGACTAGGTTGCATACTCATGCAGGATCGTCAGGTAATTGCCTATGCTTCATGGCAATTACACCCACATGAGGAAAATTATCCCACACATGATCTAGAGCTTGCAGCTGTAGTCCATGCACTTAAAACTTGAAGACATTACCTTCTCGGTAATCGTTGCGAGATCTTCACCGATCACCAAAGTTTGAAATATGTCTTCACCCAACCAGATTTGAATCTCAGGCAAAGACGTTGGGTCGAGTTGATCTCGGATTACGACTTAGGAATAACTTACACCCCGGGCAAAGTCGTAAGTCCTATTGTAACAACCTGATGTTACAACAAAGTCAACCACTTCTCCATGAGGAATTTCGTAAGCTTAATCTTCACATTGTTCCTCGAGGTTTTCTATCCACCCTGGTGGCGAAACCTAACCTTATGGATCAAATCATAACCGCCCAGTGGTATGATAAGGGCATATCCCGGATAAAGGAAAACATCGCTAGCGGAGTTGCTAAATGTTTCTCCATGGATGAGCGAGGTGCTGTCTTCTTCGAGAACCGTTTGGTGGTTCCCAAGAAACAACATCTACGCCAGTTGATCCTTAAGGAAGCTCATGAATCCCCTCTCACCATTCATTCCGATAGTACTAAAATGTATAAGGACCTACGCCAGAGGTTTTGGTGGACTAGGATGAAGAGAGAAATCGCTCAATACATTGCTAATTGCGACGTTTGTCATTGTGTTAAAGCAGAGCATCAACGGCCTGCTGGCACCCTTCAACCTTTGGCTATTCTCGAGTGGAAATGGGATAAAATCAGTATGGATTTCATCACTGGGTTTCCCAGGACCAAGAGAGGGAATAATGCCATCTTCGTCGTGATCGACCGACTTTCCAAAGTAGCCCATTTTCTACCTGTTCGTGAGAGTATCACCGCTAGCCAGCTAGCCGATTTATACATCTCCCGAATAGTGTCTCTTCATGGTGTTCCATTGGAAATTAACTCAGACCGTGGGAGTCTCTTCACCTCTTGATTTTGGGAAAGTTTCCAAAATGCTTTGGGAACTCATCTCTCCTTTAGCACCGCCTTCCATCCTCAGTCAAGTGGTCAAGTAGAACGAGTCAATCAAATTCTGGAGGATATGCTCCGAGCCTCTGTCATCTCGTTCGGAATGAGTTGGGAGAAATGCCTTCCATTCGCTGAGTTTGCTTATAACAATTGTTATCAAACTAGCTTGGGCAAGGCTCCTTTCGAAGTTCTCTATGGACGAAAATGTCGAACGCCTCTTAACTGGTCAGAAACTGGGGAAAGACAACTCTTTGGCCCGGATATGATTCAGGAAGCAGAAGAGCAGGTTCGTGTTATTCGTGAGAAATTGAAAACAGCCCAATCTCGTCAAAAGAGTCAATATGATCGTAAACATAAGCCTATGACTTATGAAGTCGGCGAGAAGGCTTACCTTCGGGTTACTCCGTTAAAGGGAACCCATCGTTTCGGTATCAAAGGCAAATTGGCTCCTCGTTAAATTGGACCCTTTCGCATTCTTGCCAAACGGGGAGAAGTTGCCTACCAATTGGAACTACCATCGCATCTTTTCAGAGTTCACGATGTCTTCCACGTTTCTCAACTCAGGCGTTGCTTCACGGATCCTATCCGTGGAGTGGACCACGAAACGCTTGGTCTACAAGATAACCTCTCATATAGGGAATATCCCGTTCGTATCCTTGATCAAGCCGAGTGTACCACTCGACGCCATAACATCAAGTTTCTCAAGGTTCAATGGTCACACCATTCCGAGAAAGAAGCCACTTGGGAAAGGGAGGATCGTCTTCGACTCGAGTACCCCACCTTCTTTCCGGAGGATCCTAAATCTCGGGACGAGATTCTTTTGAGTGGGGGTGAGTTGTCACACCCTAGTTAGTTCAAGCATTAGAGTGTGCATCATGTTTAAATTCCTCTTAAATTTGAAATGGGGAAGACAGAACCCCCAACACCCCCTGGAAACAACTAGGGTTTACTAAAATTATTTTCAATGAACTTGAAATGCCCTTCCAAAAAGTTCACTCTCTTTGTCTTGGGTTGAAACCTCTGGCAAAATTGGTGCACAATTTTCTAGGTTAACAGAAGGTCATTGAATTAAATCATAAGTATTTGAATTTGGGCATTTAAATGCTATAAAATAATTTAAATGCTCAAATAATTCTAGAAATAAGTGTGGGCTGTTGGAAATAATCTAAACAGAGGCCCTGATTATTTTCAGGATTTTTAAAGATGTCTAGGTGTTTTTAATAAAGCCCAACAGTTGCAGAAAAAATAGAAAAGTAAACAAATAACAAAAAGAGAGAGAGGGAAACCCAGCTGGGCCTCACCTGTGCTGGCCCAGCCCACCTGGCTCGGCCCAGTCGACTGGCCTTGCCAGTCGTCCTCCTCCTCCCTCCAGGAGGATGAGGAGCGCATGGCCGGCGCCCGCGGCCACACGCCGGCCACCTCCTGCTTCTGCCGATGCCCTGGAGGCGTCTAGGGGTGCCACGCCGACCCCCACGTTCCCTTCTCTCCCTCCCTAACTCTCCCCGTGCTCCTCTCCCTCATTTGGCTCTCCTCTCGCACGCACCGAGAGCCATTGTCGCCGCCGTTCGCCGTAGTCGACACCAGAGCCACCCCCTCGCCTCTCCGACAAGCCCATTAGCTCCGCGCTGCCGTCCTCGACCTCTCCATCGACCCACGCAAGCTCGGACGACCCCAAGACGATGTGGTGACCTTCTTCCCTGTCTACGGCCGCCGGATGCCATCGTTCGATTCGCTGGCCTCAAGTCCTCCCCGAGCTCACTAGCCTGCTCCGCGAGTTCCCTGTGAGCCCATCTTTCCTCCGCCCCTCTCCCCGCGCTCCTCCGCGTCCTCCAACCCCCTCTGCCATCGAGGCCGAGAGCTCGGCTCCGCTGCCCATGTCGCCGCCGTGGCCACAGGCGCGTAAGCTCGAATCCGAGCACGCCTTCGTCTTCCACGCGCTCCCAGGAGCCTAACGCACCACTCCCCGCGCCTCGCCGTGCCCCGTAGCGCTGGGTTCATCCACGCCCGAACTCCGGCGACCGCCAAGGTCGTCGCCGGCGTCGTTTCCAGCCTCCTCGAGCCCCACTTCCTCCAACAAACGATGCGGCTCGCTCCCCACGTCACGTAGATGCTCTCCGCCGTCGTTTTGGTCGCCAGAAATGCAAACCCGAGCCCCTCCGCCGTGTCTGACGTCGCCGGCGTCAAGCCGCTGGCGAGTTTGACTCAGTTTGACCCCTGTGTGCGCCCAGGTAGACCCCCCTGTGTCTATGACAGGTGGGGCCGGTCTGCTAATCAGTTTAAGATTAGTTTTAACTAATTCTAATTAGTTTAGACACTGACATGTGGGCCCAAGCCCCACTGGCAGCTAATTAGTGTTAATCTAATTCTGTTAACTAGTTGTGACACTGAAAGAGAGGGCCCACCAGTCAAGTTTGACCTGGCCGACCTATGTCATGCTGACGCATTAATTCAATTACTGGATTTATTCTTTAATAGGAAATTCCAAAAAATAGTCAAAACTTCTAAAAATCATAGAAAATCAACCATAGCTCCAAATGCAAAGATTTATATATGAAAAATGATCAGAAAAATTCAATCTATCCATCTGTAATGGTTTCATGCATGACAAAACAAGTTAACCTTGCTGTTTAAGCAGAATAAGGTAATGCACTAATAAGGCCATGTTTAATGAGCTAATATTTAAATCTTTGATTCAAATGAGTTCATACCCTTCCGTTTTAGCTTGCATTAGGCCAAAACACTTTCATCTTGCCATGTCATAGCATGCATCATATTGTTGCATATTGCCATGTGTTGATTATGTTCGGTGTGACTTTCGTGGTAGGTTCTGCCTCCGAGGATAACCCCGAGTATCCGTCTGAAGGGCAGTACCCTACTACCTCTACAACAGGCAAGCAACCCATTGATCATTCCGATACAACCCATGTTCCCGCTTCTGCTCGTGTTTACTACATTAAGACAACGCGTTTCAAACTGTTGTGTGCTACGGTAGTTGAACCCTTATCCTCTGCATGACCTGTCAGTGCCACAGTAACTAGATGAAACCCACTAGCATGTGTAGGAATTGATTGAGCCATGTATGTGATTCCTACCTTGCTATGCCTGCTATGCTTAGAGTTGTGTCAGGTCTGGTTCATCTGGGTGATGGGCTAGAGTGGAATGATTACGTTGGTAACGTGAGGGATGTGTGGAACATTTTTTGGTAAAGGTACCGATGAGAGGCCATGTAGAAGTACGTGGTGGGTTGTTTCATTGAGGCCGTCCCTAAGAACTGAGATCTGTATGTGTGATTTAAGATTCAGCTACTACCATGCATTGGGATCCTTAATTGACCCTCTCGGCTTCTTAAATACCCTAGTACTCTGTCCAGGAGTTGCAAATAGTTTCTGGTGTTTGTAGGTTATGTGTTGGCAGCCGTGCGTAGCGTTGACCCAAGGGGTGGGCTATGTTGCGGTAGATACACCATGGCACGGTGTACCGAGTCACCCGTTTGGTGTCTCGGGAACCCTGTTCACATAGTTCAGGGCCGTAAGTGGAAACCTCGGCCGGACTCCCTGCGGATGGAACCTGGATAGGCAATAAACCTAGACTAGAGACTTAAGTGTTTAGGTAGGCCGTGGCCGACACCCTCGCTAGGCTTCCGCTTGAAGGTTGCCGAGTACATGTCGTGTAAATGGCGGTAAGTGGTGAAAGCGTGTATGAAGAAGTACACCCCTTGCCGGCGGGTAATGGGTCCCGAACTATGCGTCTAAGCCGGATGGTAACAGGAGGCAGGGAACACGATGTTTTACCCAGGTTCGGTCCCTCTTGATGGAGGTAAAACCCTACGTCCTGCTTGATTAATATTGATGATATGGGTAGTACAAGAGTAGATCTACCACGAGATCAAGGAGGCTAAACCCTAGAAGCTAGCCTATGGTATGATTGTTGTATATGGAGTTGATTGCCTACCGACTACAACCCTCCGGTTTATATAGACACCAGATAGGGTTAGGGTTACATAGAGTCGGTTACAATGGTAGGAGATCTTGAATATTCGCATCACCAAGCTTGCCTTCCACACCAAGGAAAGTCCCATCCGGACAAGGGACGAAGTCTTCAATCTTGTATCTTCATAGTCCTGGAGTCCGGCTGAAGGTATAGTCCGGCTACCTGAACACCCCCTAATCCAGGACTCCTTCAGTAGCCCCCGAACCAGGCTTCAATGATGACGAGTCCGGCACGCAGATTGTTCGGCATTGCAAGGCGGGTTCTTCTCCAAATCTTGTGTACCTATAGGAATAATGTCTGATTTTTGTAATGTAGTGCTCCTCGGCTTCCACTCCCAATAATGGCCGTCTTCCACGTGTCAAACGAATGCGAAAAGCCGCGGCATTTTTACATCCACACCCCTAGCCGTATAAACGAGCCGCCTATTAATGGGATGGGGATTTACGTCCAAACCACATCTTCTCCTTTCCGCGAGTTATCATCAGAGCGCTTCCAGCAAAGGTCCATTCCAACATGACCAGCCGTCGCAGCTCCTCCCCTCGCCCCTCCGGTCCCAAACCCGGGGACTGGGAGAGTTGCACCATCCCGCATAGCGAGTTAGTGTCGTTTCAGGCCAAGGGATTTCTCCCTCAGGCATACATGGTCCCGGTTCGAGCCGGTCTCGCCACTTACAATGGCAGAAAACAAGCAGAGAGCACCCCCAATCCTTCTAAAGGAGAGAGGGTGTGCCTCGTCCCCTATCTAATAAGGGGACTGGGATTTCCAATTCATCCATTTCTCCGCGGGCTTCTGGAGTTCTACGGCCTCCAGTTGCACAATCTCACGCCCGCCTCCGTATTGCATATTGCGGGTTTCGTCGCCCTTTGTGAGCTATTTTTAGGCGTTGAGGCTCATTTCGCGCTGTGGAAGAGGTTATTCTGCCTGGTGCCCCGTTCTCAAGAGCGGTCTATATACCAAGTGGGCGGAGCCGAAGTATGGCGCATCGCCGGGACCGGATACCTATCCGAAACCCCAAAGAAGGCGCCCGAGGACTGGCCTTCGGAATGGTTTTACATAGATGACGTCCCGCTTCCGGACCCTATCCGGGTCGGTCTCCCTGAGTTTAACAGTGCTCCATTGTAGAAACGCTTGAGCTGGCGTCCGTGGAGCTCTCAGAGAGAAAGCGACAGAGACGTCCTTTAACTGATGGGCCGGATAAGACTGTTGGCTCATTCCGGACTAACCATGATTGGAGTCATGGCTGCATGCATTATGCGGGGGGTGCAGCCGCTTCAATATAGAGGCCACCCCATGTGGGATTTCAATGGGGAGGATGACGCCACACGTTACGGTAGTAAGGGGCCGGCCTCAGCCGCCGCCTTAGTAAAGATCTTATCCTCTTTGTACAAGGGAGAAAAGGAGGAATTCCTCCGGGTCAACCCGCGGGCCGGATTCAGTATGTACGATCCTCCAAGTTGGGTAAGTGAACAATTGCGCTTGCCCGTTTGTTTTATACTCCCATGGTTAGATAGGTAGTCTAACGACTTTAATGCAGGAACTGCGACAGGAGGTAAAGGATATAAACAGCCGCCCTCCACAGCTCGAGGACCCCGAACGGTCCCTCAATCCAGACTCCGAAGAGGATCCGGACATATTGGTGGAGCTTATCGACGGGGTGTTCTATCAGCTAAGCAAGGACAATACCTTGGTAGCCATTACGGCGGATTACCCAGGGTTAATCCCGGCCTCCGAGGTGACAGAAACCGGGGTATTATTCCCTTGAAAGAGATTCCACCCTCACGTAGCCCGGTGTTTCTGACGACAACCGTGTTTTGCAGGGGAGATTTCCGAGGCAGGAGGCCGAACCTGCGGCGGCTAGCCAACGAGGGCCGCAGGGCCCCGTGGGGCAAAAAGGAATGTAGTCCGGACTGAGATGCCGGCGCAAAGGTATAGTGCACCCTCTGTTTCCCTGGAGTTATTTTTTCAGGGCATATTAACGTTCGTGCTATCTTCAGAACGAAGAGACCTCGCCGGACTACATCCGGAGAGGTTGCCAATCGCGCCTCCACCAGCCAGGCTCCAACGTCTGGCCAGGAAGCGGAGGCGAGCACAAGGCGCGCACCGGACACTCCTCCGACAGAGGATGCGGACAGGTTGTCTGCCACAAATTCTGAAGTGGAGAGTGCCATGAACCTCAGGCATCGCCGGACAATTCTACACGATGCTTGTTTCTCCCAAGAGGCTTTAGATGCCTTTAATTTGGGAGATGCGTACCTCCGTGCCGCTGAAAATGGTTTAGCGAGAGCCACGGAGTAGTATGTAAAAGACATACGGTTAAGAAAATTTTGGTTAAATATATATATATATATATATAATATATATATATATATATATATATATGCCAGTAGCCCCTGAGACTTGAAGCAGTTAGAGCAACTGATTTAAGGATCATTTAATATGCAGGTTCTTACAAAGAAGAATACCGTACTGTCCCAGGAGCTGGAAAAGTGCAAGGCCCAACTAGAGGCCGCACTAGCCGCAGCAGGGGAGCCCAAAGAGACCCCCTCAGGTAAGATACACTTCGAAAGATTAGTATTGTGCGGTGTGGGTGCAAATCTGACAAATCATATTGCAGATGGCGCCGGACTCGATCCGGACAAGCAACAACTCTTACGCCGGCTAAAGGCCGGTGAGAGTACGTTGACAAAGGTGAGGCGAGAGAAGAATGATCTTCAGGATGCCAACACCAAGCTGGACGTCGAACTTAAAGATGTTCGTGGCCAGCTGTCGGACTCCACGAAGGAGAATCAGCGGCTTCGATGCGGCATTTTTAGTAAGTGCTTGAACGAACTTTGAAAAAATGTTCGGCGAGGAAGTCGACTAATAGAGTAATGTCTGTAGGTCTGCTCACAGGTCGTCCTGCAGAGGAGATGCCCGGTTCTATGGGTGACCTTCTTCCCGAACTCTTGCAACTGGACGAGCGAATTCGGCAGGCGATGTGGGGTATTGCCCAAGCCTTATGGCCTGCCCACTCCGTGCCCGAGGGCCTTGGAGAGCTTGCGGAGAAGCTGAAGGGCGCTCGGCGGCGCTTCCAGTTGTGGAAGATATCGGCCTGCCAACAAGGCGCTAGGGAGGCCTGGGCCATGGTGAAGACCTGTTTTACGAAGTCTGACCCAAACCACATGGCCGAGGTCGGACCCGTGGGGCCTGACGGGAAGGAGATCCCTGTAAGCTTAGTATACGGCCAAGTAGAGTTAGCCGCGAAGTATTCCCAGCAGGCCTGTAAATTAGACAGCCTGTTAGATGGTATAGAAGAGGAATACAATCAGTCAGAATGACTGTGTAATCTTGAATTGACACGTGTAATGCCTTCTAGCCAGATTGTAGATCGTTTGTCGTTGCCGACCTTTTCGCTTCAACCTCGGGACCTGACGGTCCGGAGTGTGTCCGAATACCCTAGCGGTTATATGAGAACCGGGGTATGCGTGGAGACCAGGCGTAGGGGTCATCAGTGCTTTATCAGACAAGTGCCCAACTAGTTATGTTATATTACATGGTTAGTAAGAAACATCTTCCAGAGAGAATAGTTCCGTTAAGGTTCCTTTCGCTGGGAGGCATGCCCTAAGGTGCATGTCCGGACTGCGTGAAGAGAAGCAGGAAAAAAAGCATCTGGGGGCGCATAAAATGAGTAAAAAGATCATCTTTTATTTCACCGGCCGAATATTCCCTTAAGAACGCTAGCTTTGGGCTTCACCCAGTCTGAGGTACACATCCGGCTGACCCGGCAGTAACAATCGCAGAGGTGCTCCCTTTACCGCATAGCTGAATAATCGGGAACGTAGGGGTAAGCACAGGAGCCAGGCAACCCAGCTTGGCCAAAACTTAAGTCATATCGATGCATATAATGGTGAAGAAAAAAGGTACATGCGGAAGTTTGACGCATGTGTTGGGCGTGAAGCCCGTATAACTAAGCTTCTGTTAAAGAAGCCCCCAGGTTTAATGAGCGCGAGTGGCGCGTCACTAGATGAGCCTTTAAGGGCTATGAAAGAAGAAAAAAGAAAAAATGGGAAGGGGAGGAGTGTAAGACAGAAAAATACAAAAAGGGATGGACAGAGGAAGGAGGCGAACACAGAGTCCGGCGCTAGGCATAGAATCTTCGGAGACGGGTGGCGTTCCACGGGTTCAGCTCGAGTCGGTTGTTCGACGCATCTCGCAGGCGGTACGCCCCACCAGTCAGGGCTTGGTCGATTATGAATGGACCTTCCCACTTGGGCTTGAGTTTGTCCTTCTTATCCGTCAGGCGTAGAACTATTTCGCCAACATTGTAATTTTTGGCCCGTACTTCTCTGCTTTGATATCTTCGGGCCTGCTGTTGATAAAATGCGGAACAGGCTTTTGCCACATCGCGCTCCTCCTCCAAGGCGTCCAAGTTGTCCTGCTGATCGAGCTCGGCTTCTCTTTCTTCGTACATGCGCACTCTAGGTGAGTCATGAATTATGTCGCAGGGCAGAACTGCTTCTGCGCCGTACACCATAAAAAATGGTGTGTATCCGGTGGTGCGATTTGGCATGGTCCCCAGCCCCCATAGCACGGAGTCGAGCTCCTCTACCCAGTGCGTGTTAGATTCCTTGAGGGACCGCACCAGTTTGGGTTTAATGCCGCTCATGATAAGACCATTTGCACGTTCGACCTGGCCGTTGGTTTGTGGGTGATAGACGGAAGCATAATCGAGCTTGATGCCCATGTTTTTGCACCAGAGTTTTACCTCGTCGGCGGTAAAGTTTGTACCGTTGTCGGTTATGTTGCTGTGGGGGACACCATAACGGTGTACAACCCCGGATATGAATTCTATCACAGGTCCGCATTCGGCCGTTTTAACAGGCTTTGCTTCTATCCATTTGGTGGACTTATCTACCATGAACAGTAAGTATTTTTTCCTATGGGTTCCACCTTTAAGGGGTCCGACAATGTCAAGCCCCCAGACCGCAAAAGGCCAGGTGATGGGTATAGTTTGGAGTGCGGTGGGTGGCATATGGCTTTGGTTGGCAAAAAGTTGTCAACCAGGGCATCGTTGGACTAGGTCCTGAGCGTCTGCTCGGGCCGTCGGCCAGTAAAAGCATGTACGGAAAGCCTTGCTAACAAGGGACCGAGCAGCGGCGTGGTGACCACCGAGTCCGGCATGAATTTCAGCCAAGAGGTTCATGTACCCGTAATGGGGTATTGCTTGGAAGATTGTGAATGCTCCCCGCCCTAGTAAAGCGTGATATCCGCTCTTAAACGGGGCCACCTAAAACGTGACTTCTTCGGACCTGTAATTATCCAGCGTGCCGAACACTACATCTAGTGTGATTTTTCCTGTGCAGCGCGCTTCCCGACTGGGGATTATTCCTCTAAAGGTTGTGCTGCTTCGCTCGACGCGGTTCCAGTCTATTTCCATTTTTTGAAGCATTTCCTCATAAATGAGGTTCAGTCCGCTACCTCCATCCATGAGCACCTTGGTGAGGCGAAAGCCGTCCACTATGGGACTGAGGACCAATGCGGCTGGTGCTCGGGTTGTTCGGAATCTAGGTTCATCAGTTGCGTTGAAGGTAATGGCAGTGTCGCTCCATGGATTTATTATTGCAACTTGATAGACTTTGGCGAGGCTGCGGAGTGTTCTTTTTCGCACATTGTTTGATGCGAAAGTATCGAAGACTGTGAGAACGGTACTGGTGTCCTTGGGCTGGCTTTCTGCGGCCTTCGGAATTAAGAGGTCCTCGCCGATTTTGGCCACCTGCCGGAGTATCCAACATGCTCTAAGGCTGTGAGTTGGTGTGGCGTCCTCTGTACTGTGAATTCTACAGGGTCCATCAAGCCATCTTTCCAGTACGGTTCCATGCCCTATAGAGGGTTTTGGCTTTTTGGTGTTTATCCTGGGTGTCCTATGATGATGCACCCTCTTAGTTCGGATGGGATTACTATTCAAGGCCGGGTTATCCCAAAAATTTATTTCGGTTTTCCAGGCGCTTTCCATCGCATAGTATTTTTGTACTATGGACACCAAGTCAGCGAAGCATGTGATATCACGACGACTTACGGCGTTAAGGATTCCCTTGTCCGTGCAATTACTGCAGAAAATTGAGATTGTGTCTTCCTCACGGCAATCCTTTATCCTGTTCATGACCAGGAGGAATCTGGCCCAGTAATGATGTACTGTTTCCTCGGGCCTCTGCCTGATTTGGGAGAGATTGCTTATGATCGGGTGGGCGGGTGTCGTTGAATCTGAAACCACACCCAATCCAAGATTCGGATGCCGAAGAGTTTCCGAACTCTGAAGTTCGGATTCTTGGATGTTGTCCAGTGAATCTAGCCCGTTGCCTGATCCTAAGCTCCAGTCTTGAGTTACATCTCCCCCTACGCGGGTATCCGGCTTGGAGGGGTCGGGAATTCGGACGTAGCTAGTCCTTAAAATAGATGAAGGGTCGCCGCACTGCGTCTCTACCACGGCAACATGGTGGGTGACTTGGGGAGAGTTAATTTCTCTTAGATCGGGTTTAAGCCCGACCTGGTCATAATCCGTAGCGACCCCCAGGGCAGCGATGCGATCCAAGAGCTTGCTTACGGAAGAGAGCTCCATTGGATCTAGCTGCCCGACGAGCTCCGAGCTGACGTGTAGGTTGCTTTTGATGACCCGAGAGGTCATCGTCCGCGCAACAGCCGAATAGGCGGTCATGAAGAAACCACCTAGCCAGAGGGTTTGGCCGACAGCCAAGGCTCCCTTAGCAACGGCGCCGTATTTAAAGATGGGAGGAGGCATCCTTCCTGATTGTGACGACACAGAGGAACTCTCAATGAAAGCACCAATGTCGGTGTCAAAACCGGCGGATCTCGGGTAGTGGGTCCCGAACTGTGCATCTAGGCCGGATGGTAATAGGAGGCAGGGAACACGATGTTTTACCCAGGTTCGGGCCCTCTTGATGGAGGTAAAACCCTACGTCCTGCTTGATTAATATTGATGATATGGATAGTACAAGAGTAGATCTACCACGAGATCAAGGAGGCTAAACCCTAGAAGCTAGCCTATGGTATGATTGTTGTATATGGAGTTGATTGCCTACGGACTACAACCCTCCGGTTTATATAGACACCGGATAGGGTTAGGGTTACATAGAGTCAGTTACAATGGTAGGAGATCTTGAATATCTGCATCGCCAAGCTTGCCTTCCACGCCAAGGAAAGTCCCATCTGGACACGGGACGAAGTCTTCAATCTTGTATCTTCATAGTCCTGGAGTCCGGCTGAAGGTATAGTCCGGCTACCCGAACACCCCCTAATCCAGGACTCCCTCACCCCTGCAGGGTATAAAACTATTCGAATAGCCGCGTCCGCGGTAAAGGACTACTTGGTTGCCTATACAGTTCATAGACAAGTTAATGGATACTACAAAAAGACTCAAGATAAGTGTGAATACCGAGGATGGCCGTCTCGTAGGATGACGAGAGAGGATCCCCGGTGGAGTATTGTGTTGGTGAGTAGTGGACTCGTGTGCGAAAACTATTTTACTAGTGGAGTTCCGTAGGATAGCTTAGCCAAGAGTTAAAGCTGGCTTGCTGCAATAACCCCACCACCTTCTGGAGAATGAGCATGTATATTAGGTTCTGATGTAAGACTTGCTGAGTACCTTTGTACTCATGTTTGCTTATTTATTGTTTTCAGACGACAACACCGCCCACTCCGATGGGTTTTATGTAGACCTTGATGTCGACGAGTGACTAGCCACCCAGGTGGTGATCCTGGCCATGGAGGGCCCTATGTAGATAGACAGGCTTCGAGAAGCCTTCTTTCTTTCTAGTGTCTGTACTCAGACTAGCTACTTCCGCTTATGCTTGTATAATTGTATGACTTGAGTGTCGGGTCATGTGACCCCTATCTATATGAACATGTTATGTATGGCTCTCTGAAGCCTTTAAATAAAGTACTTGAGTTGTAGAGTTTTGTTGTGATGCCATGTTGTATGTACTCATATCGGGCATATTGTGTGTATGATTGAAATGCTTGGTATGAGTGGGATCCGACAACCTAGTTGTTTATCCTTGGCAGCCTTTCTTATGGGGAAATGTAGTCTAGTGTTCCTCGAGCCATAGTAGTCCGCTACAGCCCGGTTCACCGGAGTCCTGCTAGCCTAGCACTACTGCTCAGGACACTTGACTGGCCGGCATGTGATTCACATCGTTCCTATGTCTGTCCCTTCGGGGAAATGTCACGCGGTGACATCCAGAGTCCTGCCTAGCCTAATACAGCTCGGGTTTCCCCGGAGTCCTGTTAGCCCAGTGCTACAGCCCGGAATCACTCGCTGATGACCGACATGCTCGATGTGATTCATGTATGCCTGTCTCCATAGGTCTATGCCCCTTTGGGTTCACGACTAGCCATGTCAGCCCGGGTTCTCTATCATATGGATGCTAGCGACACTATCATATACGTGAGCCAAAAGGCGCAAACGGTCCCGGGCCATGGTAAGGCGACACCCGTGGGATACCGTGCGTGAGGCCGCAAAGTGATATGAGGTGTTACTGGCTAGATCGATGTGACTTGGAATCGGGGTCCTGACAAATGGGCGATGGGCCAAGACCCCTGCGCGCATAGGATTTAGACAGGCATGCTGACTTCTCTGTTGTGCCTAGGTAGGGCTGTGACGTGTTGATCTTCTGAGGCTGGGCATGACCCAGGAAAGTGTGTCCAGCCAGAGGGATCGAGCGTGTTGAGTAATGTCATGCACCCCTGCAGGGAAGTTTGCTATTCGAATAGCCGTGTCCCTCAGTAAAAGGATGACCCAGAGTTCTATTCTGACCTTATGACAACTAGATCCGGATACTTAATAAAACATACCTCTTACAAGTTCCAGATAAAACCCGGTGATCGCTTTCCCATAGGGCGACGAGGGGAGCATCGCGGGTAGGATTATGCTCTGCTGTGTTCCTTGATACTTCTCTTACTACTCTCTTCTACATGCTTCAAGATGGGGGCTCCCAGAAGCGTAGTCTTCGATAGGACTAGCTCCCCCTCTTATTTTGGCATTCTGCAGTTCAGTCCATAGATTCTACCAATTTCTTTGATACCAATGCATATGTAGTGTAGATACTTGCTTGCGAGTACTTTGGATGAGTACTAACGGTTGCTTTGCTCCCTCTTTCCCCCTTTTCCATTCTTCTCGGACGTCGCAACCAGATGTTGGAGCCCAGGAGCCAGACGCCACCGATGACGGCTCCTACTACACCGCAGGTGCCTACTACTACGTGTAGGCCGCCGACGACCAGGAGTAGTTAGGAGGATCCCAGGCAGTAGGCATGCGCCTCTTTCGATATGTATCCCTAGTTTGTGCTAGCCATCTTATGGAACCTTGTTTAACTTAATGTATGGACTCAGATATTGTTGCTTTCGCTGACTCGTTTATGATCGAGCTTATGTATTCGAACCCTCGAGGCCCCTGCCTTGTAATATGAAGCTTGGATGGCCTTTATTGTGTCTAGAGTTGTGTTGTAATATCTTCCTGTGAGTCCCTGATCTTGGTCATACACATTTGCGTGCATGATTAGTGTACGGTCAAATCGGGGGCGTCACAGCGTCTCCACATGAACGTCGCCTGCGGTGGCGGCGCTGAACACTGTGCGCCTCCACAAGAACGGCGCCAGCGGTGGCAGCGTGACTAGAGGACAACAGTTTACGAGAGCGTATTATGGGAGCGAGAATCGGCGCGGCAGGGAGGGTGGCTTTGGCGGAGCGAATGTAGTGGATGGGGACAGGGGAGGGGGGTTTGGGGAATATTATTGGCTAGTTGGCCGAAGGGCGGTTGAATTTGGGATTTTGTGGGAATTTTTTTGGGGGGGGGGATTTTCACGCGGTGGGCGGGTGGAGTTTTGCGCATGGACGGATTCTCCAAGTATAGTCCCACGTGTCAGTGAAGAGGCAAGCCGAAGCATGTTCCGTTTGCGTGAGTCATGTGCAAGACCGAACATGTGTGGGGTACAATGCGACCGCGACAGGGGTGCTGTGAGTGTACCACATTTTTTCCTTTTAAACTTGGTGCTTCGCCCCCCAAGAAAACTTGGTGCTTCGCGCGATCCATCGATACTACTACTAGTAATCCAGTAATTCCGACTCGAACGGCGTAGCCGGGACTTTTCCCGCGCGATTGATACGTCTCCAACGTATCTATAATTTTTGATTGTTCCATGCTATTATATTATCTGTTTTGGATGTTTAATGGGCTTTATTATACACTTATATATTATTTCTGAGACTAACCTACTAACCCAAGGCCTAATGCAAATTGCTGTTTTTTGCCTATTTCAATGTTCGGCAGGAAAGGAATATCAAACGAAATGAAACCTTTGGGAGAGTTATTTTTACAACAAACATGATCTAGGGGAGGCGCGCTTGCCCCCCTAGGTGCGCCCACACCCTCGTGGGCCCCTCGCAGCTCCACCGACCTACTTCTTCCACCTATATGTATCCATATACCCTGAAAACATCCAGGAGCACCACGAAACCCTATTTCCACCGCCGCAACCTTTTGTACCCAAGAGATCCTATCTTGGGGCCTTTTTCGGAGCTCCGCCGAAGGGGGAATCAATCCCGAAGGGCTTCTACATCAACATCATAGCCTCTCCGATGATGTGTGAGTAGTTTACCACAGACATTCGGGTCCATAGTTATTAGCTAGATGGCTTCTTCTCTCTTTGGATCTCAATATAAAGTTCTCCCCGATCTTCTTGGAGATCTATTCGATGTAATTCTTTTTACGGTGTGTTTGTCAAGATCCGATGAATTGTGGGTTTATGATCAAGATTATCTAATAACAATATTTGATTCTTCTTTGAATTCTTATATGTATGATTTGTTTTCTTTGCAAGTCTCTTCGAATTATCAGTTTGGTTTGGCCTACCAGATTGATCTTTCTTGCAATGGGAGAAGTGTTTAGCTTTGGGTTCAATCTTGCGGTGCCCTTTCCCAGTGACAGCAGGGGCAGCAAGGCACGTATTGTATTGTTGCCATCGAGGATAAAAAGATGGGGTTTATATCATATTGCTTGAGTTTATCTCTCTACATCATGTCATATTGCCTAATGCGTTACTATGTTCTTATGAACTTAATACTATAGATGCATGCTGGATAGCGCTCGATGTGTGGAATAATAGTAGTAGATGCAGAATCGTTTCGATCTACTTGTCGCGGACGTGATGCCTATATACATGATCATGCCTAGATATCTTATATCTTATATTTACTAATCAGAGGCACCATACGAGTCTCCACGTTAATCCTTGATAAACACATAAAACTAACCTTAGGATCTTAATTGTATGGCTAAGATCAAATAAATAGTTATAGATCTCTTTTTTGTGCTACGCTTTTATTAGAGTCCTAGAAGTCTATGTTTGACAAATAGTCCATCTCACGTGAAGTATGAGATAGACAAATAAGCCATCTCACGTAACAAGCATTGTACGTCCATCTTGAAGGTTTTCTTAAAAAAGTATTAGAGTCCTAGAAGTCTACGATTAGTCGGATGGAACATATCTCTCTTTATTTGATCATGCTCAATAGGTAGACGTCCTGACAGTCCATAGTTTATCCCTGTAAGAACGCCAATGGCGCTGGAAGAACGAGCCGAAGCCTCTGATCCAGATACTCCAATGGCTTCTGGTAACGACCGGCGTGGGGTTACCCAATACAGACTCGGCAGTAGGTACTGGAAAAAAGAGGGTTGTCTCCAGGAGGATCTCACATGCAGCAGGAAGAGAGAGAGAGAGAACCGTGGAGTGGTGATAAACTACTGATGTGCGGCCTGTGTGACATGGAAAGTTCTAGCGGTGAGGATGGTTGTACAAGATAATATGCAACGTATGCGATTCATGATATATCTCATCTGAGATCTCCATGCCTGTTTTTAACGAAATCAGCTTCATGTCCTCTTTAATCACCATGATTTAATTATGGAGCTCGGAGATTATAGTGCCCTATTTGATCAATTTCGTTTTAGCAACTGTCCATCCTATCTCTTCGACGGATTATGGTGGTCAAGGCGGAGAAGGCACCTCAGCTGTGTGCCCCCAAAACAGCAACCTCCAAAGTTTGCACAATCGCTGCACAGATCACAGAGCGACCAGCAATACGCCATAGTATTGGTTGTGTGCCATCTATTAAGGTATGATGTCAATTCACTACTATCAGGTGTTGACTTCTGATTTTTTTTCTTATATGCAGTAAATTAGGTAATGACTCAACTAAATCTTGAAGATCAATGTGGCACTAGCTCAACCAATGTCGAAACTATGAAGGGTTAATATATAAATTGGTTGAATATATTCAACATGATTACAGTTTAACTGGTCGTTCGTACTTGGAAGAATTGGTCTGGATAATTCGTGTGGCAAAACATGTTGATCACAGAAGAAACGGAGACGACTGAAGCGTGCCACTAGTAGAAAAAGGGTCAAATGTGAGACACATTAGTCCCAGTTTGTAACAGAACCGGCACTAATGTGTCCATTAGTGCCGGTTCCAACAGCTAGGCAGGAGGAGATCTTTAGTACCAGTTCGTGGCGAGCCTTTAGCGCCGGTTCGTGCCACGAACCAGTACTAATGAGAGTGGTGGGAGGATGTTGTCAGAGTGGGGCCTCTTCAGCACCTTTAGTACTGGTTAGTGCCACGAACCGGTACTAAAGGTCGTCCTATATAAACCCTTCGTCCACCAGCACTCTGTTCTTCCCCCTTTCCTCTCTCCCCCTCCTCTATTCTTCCCTTCTTCCTCTCGAGTTCATCACAAAATTTGCCCCAAATTTATCAAGATTTGCAGGCCCCCATCCATTCAAATTGTCACAAAGGTTAGCAACTTTGTCCTTTCATCTCTCATTGCTAGATTAGCTCTTGCATTGGTTTATATAGTGATTAATTGTGGGCTTTAGTAATTTGGGAGGAATTGTATGTGGTAGTATTTGATTTATATGCAAATTGAGGTCAAAATAACACTTAGTTTCCATATGTAGGTGTCGTTTACTTAGTGCCTTCTAAATCTCCGTCGTAACCACCGTCGATCGCCTGCACCGTCCCGTTGCCGGCACCACCTTGTGGTGAGCCTCTTGTTCATGAAATTTTATATGAAAAATTGATGTTTGTGTGATTTGGATATATAGTTACTCGTATAATTATCTTACCCGTACGTTGTTTGTTATACATAGTGCCATGGTTTTGATATCCGTCCCCGTCGGCCCTCGTCCGGGTTATGATTCAGATATGGTATATTCTCTTTTAAAACTATTCATTGCATTTCGTGTTTATGACAAATTACGCCCATCAAGCTGACATAGATATTTGTATGTAGGAGGTAGTTGAACCGGAAATTCCAACCAACCCTATTGTCGAGAGGTTAAATTTAGTTGAAAGAGAAAACGAGGATTTGAAAGAAAAATTGGAAAGAATTGAGGTGGAGAAGATGGAATTGGAGTTGCATGTTGCCGATGTCATCGATGATCACAAGATTAAGATGGAGAAAATGCGCTTGAAGATTAGAAAGCTTAGAAAATATGCCATTCATAGTGACGCTTGGTATCATTATGTTGTTGGATCAATTGTTACCTTCGTTGCGATCTTGATCGCATTTTTGTTGCATTTAAATTCTTTAGCTAGAGAGTTATTTGTTTGTTGCATTTAAGTGTTGTATGAACTTTATGTGTTGTATTAATTTGGTGTTTTCGGTGCTGTGTATTGAAGATGAGCCGGCAATGGATGTACGATGACCGATGCTCTCCCGGGTTCATTAATGGCATGTATACTTTTCTGCTTGCGGCTTAGGAAAACAAGCCGGCGGATGGTTTTATGCCTTGTCCATGTGCTGGCTGTAAGAATGGTCACAATTACTCTATGCCAAGAACCATTCATGTCCACCTGTTTGAGTCCGGTTTCATGCCCCACTATAATGTTTTGACCAAGCATGGAGAAAGAGGGGTTATGATGGAAGACAATGAAGAAGAAGAGGATGACGATAGCTATCCTGGCCATGGGTTCCCTGAATACGATGATACAACAATGAGGGAAGAAGCTGAGCCGGTAATGCGGGAAGAAGCTGAGCCGGAAATGCGGGAAGAAGCTGAAGAAGAGGCATCAGATGAGCCTGTTGATGATCTAGGTCGGGCCATTGCCGATGCAAAGAGAAACTACGCAAGTGATTTGGAGAATAAGAAGTTGCAGCGCATGTTAGAGGATCAAAAAAAATTGTTATACCCAAATTGCGTAGGTGACAAGAAAAAGCTGGGCACCACACTGGAATTGCTACAATGGAAGGCAGAGAATGGTGTATCTGACAAGGGATTTGGAAAGTTGCTGGTAATGACAAATAATATGCTTCCAAAGGACAATGAATTGCCCGAGAGTACGTACAAAGCAAAGAAGGTTGTCTGCCCTCTATGGTTAGAGGTGCAGAAGATACATGCACGCCCTAATGATTGCATCCTCTACCGTGCTGAGTACGAGGATTTGAACGCTTGCCTGGTATGCGGTGCATTGCGCTATAAGATCAGCCGCGATGACCCTGGTGATGTCGAGGGCGAGCGCCCCAGGAAGAAGATTCCTGCCAAGGTGATGTGGTAGGCTCCTATAATACCACGGTTGAAACATTTGTTCCAAAACAAAGAGCATGCCAAGGCGATGCGATGGCAAAGATAAGACCGTAAGACAGACGGAAAGTTGAGAGTACCCGCTGACGGGTCGCAGTGGAGAAAAATCGAAAGAAAGTATGGGAAGGAGTTTGCAGATGACGCAAGGAATGTATGGTTTGGTCTAAGTGCAGATGGCATTAATCCTTTTGGGGAGCAGAGCAGCAACCATAGCACCTGGCCTGTGACTCTATGTTTGTATAACCCTCCTCCTTGGTTGTGCATGAAGCGGAAGTTCATTTTATGCCAGTGCTCATCCAAGCCCTAAGCAACCTGGCAACGACATTGATGTGTACCTAAGTCCATTAGTTGAACAACTCTTACAACTGTGGAATGGAACAGGTGTACGTGCATGGGGGAAGAATTTGACCTAAAGGCGTTGCTGTTCGTGACTATGAACGATTGGCCTGCTCTTAGTAAACTTTCAGGACAGACAAACAAGGGATACCACGCATGCACGCACTGTTTGGACGATACTGATAGTATATATTTGGCTAATTGTAAGAAGAATGTGTACCTGGGACATCGGCGATTTCTTCTGAGCAGGCATCCCGTAAGAAAGAAAGACAAGCATTTCAAAGGTGAGGCGGGTCACCGGACGAAGCCTCGCCACCGTACTGGTGCTGATGTACATGATATGGTCAAGGATTTGATGGTGGTCTTTGGAAAGGGTCCTGGTGGACAACCTGTTCCGAATGACGCTGATGGACGCGCACCCATGTGGAAGAAGAAATCTATATTTTGGGACCTGCCCTATTGGAAAGACCTAGAGGTCCGCTCCGCAATCAACGTGATGCACGTGAAGAAGAATCGTTGTGTGACCTTGCTTGGCTTCTTGGGTGTGTATGGGAAGACAAAAGATACACCTGAGGCACGGGAGGACCAGCAACGTATGCACGGAAAAGACGGCATACATCAGGGTCATGCAAGCTACGGTCTTACCAAAGAAGAGAAGGAAATCTTCTTTGAATGACTGCTCAGTATTAAGGTACCGTCTGGCTTCTCGTCGAATATAAAGGGAATAATAAACATGGCAGAGAAAAAGTTCCAGAACCTAAAGTCTCATGACTTCCACGTGATTATGACGCAACTGCTTCCGGTTGCATTGAGGGGCCTTCTACCGGAAAACGTTCAATTAGCCATTGTGAAGCTATGTGCATTCCTCAATGCAATCTCTCAGAAGGTAATCGATCCAGAAATCATACCAAGGTTAGAGAATGATTTGGTGCAATGTCTTGTCTGTTTTGAGTTGGTGTTCCCACCATCCTTCTTCAAAATCATGACGCACGTCCTAGTTCACCTATGCGAAGAGATTGACGTTTTGGGTCCTGTATTTCTACACAATATGTTCCCCTTTGAGAGGTTCATCGGTGTCTTAAAGAAATATGTTCATAACTGTGCTAGGCCAGAAGGAAGCATCTCCAAGGGCCATGAAAATGAGGAGGTCATTGAGTTTTGTATTGACTTTATTCCTGACCTTAAGCCGATTGGTGTTCCTGAATCGCGACATAAGGGCAGACTGGATTGAAAAGGCATGCTAGGAGGGGATCAAATAATATGTCTGGACGGACATTCTCTCACTGAAGCACACTACAAAGTTCTACATAATTCCACCTTGGTGGTTCCGTATATGGAAGAACACAAGAATTTGCTACGCTCCAAACACCCGGAGCGGTCTGATGACTGGATTACACGTGAACAAACCAGGAGTTTCGCCAGCTGGATGCAGACACATACCATGCATGACGCCTCTATTGAAGATGATATGTACTTGCTGTCCCAGTTACCATCTTCGAATATAATGACTTTCAAAGGGTACGAGATAAATGGTAATACATTTTACATGATCGCCCAAGATAAGAAGAGCACCAACCAAAACAGTGGTCCGCTTTGATGTAGAAACCAAGACCGAAAGGAAACATATTATGGTTATATACAGGACATATGGGAACTTGACTATAGACGTGGTTTGAAGGTCTCTTTGTTTCGGTGCAAATGGGTCAATATGACACGAGGCGGGGTAACGGAAGACCCGTAGTACGGAATGACAACAGTGGATCTCAACAATCTTGCGTATGTAGACGAACCATTCGTCCTAGCCAATGATGTGGCACAGGTTTTCTATGTGAAGGACATGTCTACCAAGCTGAGAAAAAGAAAGGATAAGGAAGCGAATGCATCATACGATGAGCCAAAGCGGCATATAGTTCTTTCTGGGAAGAGAAACATCATTGGAGTGGATGACAAGACAGACATGTTAGGAGATTATAAAAAGTTTGATGAAATTGCTCCATTCCAGTGAATATTCACCCAAGCATCCCATTAAATGATGAAGATTTTCCATGGTTATGGTGCAAAGGGACACACACGAAGAAAAAGTTTCACACCCAAAGATCTGGGATGTGATCGGCTTCACTATATATCATCACTTTCTTCTGTGTTTCACACCCAGGAGGGAATCTCTGTAATAGATAGGGGTAGTTATGTGTTTTGGCATTTGAAACACGAAGAAATTTTATGTGGAAACAAATTCTTTCATGCATTTACTGATTTTTCAGCTAAATTGAAAAACACTTCAAATGAACTCCGAAAGGGTTGAAAGTTGGCATGGTATCATAATTTCACTCACATAGCGTGTGCAAAAAAGTAGAGAGGGTTACGGCAAAAACTGGACGCACTTCGTGTACAAAATGGACAATCTCTTTCGAACTATCAGGGTTTCGGACGAAAACTCATCTGTTACAAAGGCATTTCATTTTTAAATAACCTAAGCATTACCAAATTGAATATAATGATAAAACACACTAATATTAAACATAATAAAAAAGAATCACTAAAAAATGCATTTTTAATGTTAAGTTATTCACAAACTAGTGATTCACACAAATATCAAATAATTCAAAATTTAAACTATTCAAATTTGAAAACTACCGGCACTAACAGAAAGTTTCTAATTTTTTGTACCTAAAGCAAAAATATTCACAAAGAAACTCTAAATACAGTAAAAAACAACTAAAAATAAATAAAACAAAATAAATAAAGCAGAAAAGAAAAAACTAATGCCTCCTTTGGTTTGGAGGAATTTCATAGGAATTCTAGAGGATAGGATTCTTATAGGATTTTCTCCTTTAGAGCCCTTTGATTCATAGGAAATGACTCCTATTCCTACATAGGATTGGTTCCTATCCTCCACATTTCATAGGAAAATAAAAATGAGCCTAGACTCAATGGAAAAATTCCTTTGGTGTCAACCACATGACATCTTGTTTCCTATTCCTACTCATAGGATTTGAGATACATGTCATCTCATTTCCTACAAGATTCCTATTCCTACGATAATCCTATCCTATAAACCAAAAGAGGCCTAAATGAAAAAAGCCCACCTACTGGACCACATCGGCCTGCATACGACTAGAAACCCAAATTCTAATTGGGCCAGGATGCAAGCCCGCTAGCCCAATAGGCCCATCAGGGCATAGCAGCGGACGTAGGCCCGGAAGGCCTGCTTATGAGAGGAGCTCGAGAGAGCTACCGCACTGGGGCTTATAAACCAGTGCGGGCGCCCCTCGGCTAGCGAGGTGGGACTAAACTTGCCACACCGCACCTGCGCCAGCGCACCACCTTTAGTACCGGTTGGTGGCTGGAACCGGTACTAAAGGGTGGGTCTTTAGTAACAGTTCCAGCCACCACCCGGTACTAAAGGTGTGCTCTTCCCGCTGATTGGCCTGGCCAAAACAGGCCTTTAGTACCGGGTGGTGGCACCAACCGGTACTAAAGGTGTCCCCTATATAACAAAAACTTCGAAAAATTTCAGTTTCTCATCTCCCACTTCTCTCTACCGCCGCCCCGTCCCGCGTCGTCGCCACCCCTGTCGCGCCGTCCCCGTCGACTCCGCGACGCCCCAGTCCTCGTCGCGTCCTCCCCGTCGACTCCGCGCTGCCCCCATCACCGGCCCGTCCCCGTGGCTGCACCGACCCGTCGCCGTCCCCTCGCCTTGCCGTCGCTGTCACCTTGGATCGACCTCGCCTCGCCGTCGCTGTCGCCTCGCCGTCGCTGTTGCCTCGACCTCGCCCGCGCGCGCTGTGAGCCCCTCCCCCGGCCCCTCTCTTCCCTCCAATCAATCAAAGCCACTCCGCCGCCAGCGCCGGCCGTAGCTACTACACACACACGCGCGTGCACACACACACACTACACACGCGCACGCGCGCACACACACACTACACGCGCGCACACACACAATTTTTATGTTTGACCCGAAGACAGGCAAAGTTTCGAAGAAGGCATGTCTGAACGGAGCCGAAGATAAGGTACTTGTTGCAATAGAAGAGGTTCGATCGGGGGTGTTCCAGCCCAACAGAGAGAACGACGAGCTTACGCGTGCCCTGGGAAATCATGAACACCCGGGAAGAACACGAGGCAAGGGCGCTATTCCGTGGTATGAGGGGTTTTCGGACTGGAGCACCGACTACAGAACCCGTGCGAGAAAGAAGATTGCGGAGGAGAAGAAAAGGAAGATGGAGGAGGAGCAAAGGAAGCTGGACTGTGAACGCCTTCAACGCCTAGAATCAGCGCACGCGGACTTGGCAGTCAAATTCCAGCAGGAGCAGGAGCAGATCGACTCACTTAGCCAGCAAAGGGGGTCTCAGCAGCTGCAGCAGCTAGCGGATGATCTAGCATTGGATAGCACCATTCGATCCATGCCGAGAAGCAGCGTGGGTTCCGCCCCGGGCGACGCAATGCTAAATAGATACCCCGTGGATGACATCTTGGAGAACACTAACTGCGAGCTACACTTCAAAATGAAGAACATATCCATGAAGGTGGAGGACGTCGTTGCTTTTACAAATCCACCTGAGGAAACCTTCCATTGCAACCCGATTCCAGCAGGCTATGCTCGTGTCTTGGTTGATGAGGTGGTGGACCAATATTCGGGGCTAGAGCTTGAAATTCCTGGAGGTGACGAGGAGCACACACTGGGAGAGGACAAACATCGTATCATCCTATGGAGAAAGGATTGCATCATCTTTCGAAGGCCACCGACACCGCGTCAGCCGACTCCTCATCGAAGTCCGCCACCGAGTCAGTAGACTCCCGCTCCTCCAAGTCCACCAACGCATCAGGCCACTCATCCTCCTCCAAGTCCGGCAAAGCATCAGGCCACTCCTCCTCCAAGTCCGACACAGCGTCAGACCACTCCTCCTCCAAGTCCGGCACAACTTGAGGCCACTCCTCCTCCAAGTCCGGCACAGCTTCAGGCCACTCCTCCTCGTGCAACTCAGCCACGTCAGCCGTCTCCGCCGCCTCAGCAATCACGGAAGAGAGCCGCCACAGCTATGGTGCGTAGCGGTACAAGTCGAGGTAGGACGGGAGGTACAGGCGGAGGAAAGCGATTTCAATATGGTCCAAGCAGCCTCGCGCCTCTTCCGCAGAGGCCTTATAACAAGTCCCAGGAGGAAAACGCAGCCATATTGAAGGCTGAGGTGGAAGCCCATTTTGCACCGAAACCACCACCGCCGCCAAGGGAGAAAGTGCCCGAGGAAAAGATTGACCACATCATTCGTATGGCTAGACCACCAGCTCCCAAGCCTGTTGACACAGACTATGAGCGCCACCTCAGGAAGTTAAATCAAGCACGTCTACAGAAAGAGGCGAGCTCGAGCAAATCAGCTGGCAAAAAATGCGGTAAAACCGTTCCCTAGCTGGGAGAACAGGCGGTGCAATCAATCCCCCCGCTTGTTGTGCCAACAACACATGAGAGTAGGCACGCCCAATATTATTGTGGGCAAACCGTTTACGTTCCCGAGCTGGGCGATGTGGTAATAACCGGGGAGCATATAAGGCAGGCTGAAATGCTCAAGATCACTGTTGGACAACTCCTCGATATCGAGCCCGTGTCTGCGCTTAGAGAGGAGGAAATAAAATGGAAATATGTCCGGGGCCAACCTTTGGTCGAGCCAGACGAGGTCAAGAAGCTCCCAGCGAGAATGTATGAATTGCATCAATGGTACATGAACATTACCAAGATTTCCAATCGAGTGTCCCTCATGGTGAATGTCAAGAAGGCTCGTTACTTCCATGAGAAAGTTGTGTCCATTGAGTATTCAGAACTATTTCAGTTATACAATCAAGACGCACTCGACAAATCTATCGTCAGTTGCTATTGTCTGTAAGTGATTTCTTTCTGTAATTAAAGTCTCAAGCTAGCTGTAGTGATCATTCTGATCAATCATTACCTGTAATTATCCTCACTATATTCTTTTTTGTGGTATTATGCAGGATGAAGATGTATGAAATGAAAAAAGGTGGACACTATGGCATTGGGTTCATTGACCCAAATACCATTAATGAATACACATGGAAATTAGATGCATATTATGAAAAAAGTGTAGAGGAAAGCATGCTAGAGTTCTTCAAGCGCCTCAATACCAATGAAGATATCCTACTTCCTTTCAACTTCGAGTGAGTCACACTGTCTTGTACTACAAATTCTATTTTTGCCTACTAGCTAGCTACATGTTTTGTTCTTACATATGCCCGCTTAATTATGACATGCAAACGTGTGTGCATGCAGATTTCACTTGATGTTGTTAATCATTAAAGTTGATGAAGGAACAGTTGAAATACTGGACTCACTACTTAAAAAAGAAAGTGACTACACCATCTTGTTTGGGATAGTCAACAGGTAATTTCAATCATTATTAACTATATCTCGGCCTATTTAGTTCGTCATTTCCTGATATGAACTATTTAATAACCTGTAACGCCCCGTATGTAACCTGCCATATTTGTATTCCAACTCTTGTCATTTCCGGCACTAAGTTATGAAATTTCCTCGTTGTCGGTTTTTTGTCTTCGTGTTGTTTTGTCTTTGTCATGCATCTCATATCATGTCATCATGTGCATCGCATTTGTATACGTGTTCGTCTCATGCATCCGAGCATTTTCTCCATTTTCACAGCCCTAGCTTCAGCCTTGCTGTGGTCTAGACTTGGTTGTTGCATCATGTTTAAATTTTCATAAAACTGAAATGGGGATGTCCAAACCCTAGCACCAAAAGAAATGCAACTAGGATCAAAATAAAAATATTTTCAATGAACCCAAAATGCCCTTCATAAATGCCCATCATTTTTGAATTGGTCTAGAACCTCTTCCAAAAAATGATGCACATATTTCTAGGCCATTCTGGATCTTTGAATTAACTCATATCGTATTTGAATTGGAGCATTTAAATCCTATAAATATTTTTAAATGCTCTAATAATTCTGAAACTAGTTTTGGGTTGTTGGAAATAATCCAAACACTGCCCACCATTATTTTCAGGATTTTACAAAATGGATTAGTATTTTTACTAATTCAAAATAGAATAAAAGAAAATAGAAAACAAAAAGAGAAGATGGAGAGGGAATTAACCTGGGCCACCTACCTGTAGCAGCAACCCAGCAGGCAGGCCCAGCCCACTGGCCCCTGCCAGTCACCTGCTACCTCTCGCCAGGAGGACGGTAGCGCGTGGCCGCGGCGCGCTGGCACGCGCCTCGCCAGCTCATGCTTGCAGCCGAGGGCCTGGACGCCTCCATGAGTGGCACGCCACCTCCCCAACCCCCCTCTCACTTCTCCCTCGCTCTCTCGACCTCCCTCCCCCTCGCTCCTCTGCTTTCCCCCCATGGCCAAGCATGCCCATCGCTGCCGCTCGCTGTTGCCACGGCCACCGGCCCTCCCTCGCCCATCCAACGTGCTCGGGAGCTCTGCCACGCCGTCCCCGTATACCCCACCGAGCCACGTGAGCTGGGAAGCAACGCAACGCCCTCGACATCGTAATCTTCTACCTCGAGCCACCGAGATCACCGACGCCGATTCGCGCCACCTGGGTCGTCCACGGCCCCGCCGTCTACACCTTTCACCTCGCCGTGAGCTTCTCTCCTTTTACCCCCATGTCCCCTTCCTCTAGGTCGTCCCATAGCCGCTGCTCACCGAGCTCCCGCACCGCCGTCCGCCATGGCCGATGGGCGCGCTGCTGCCGAGCTCCTCTAGGCATTTATCCCGGTTCATGCTGCTAAGGCATTCATCCCGGTTCACCTGGGCCCTTTAGTCCCGGTTCGTGCCACGAACCGGGACTAAAGGGTGCGATGCCCATTAGTCCCGGTTGGTGGCACCAACCGATACTAAAGGTGACCTTTAGTCTCGGTTGGTGCCACCAACCGGGACTAATGGGCTTTGAGGCATTAGTACCGATTCATGGCACGAACCAGTACTAAAGGTCCCATTTTCAAACTACCCCCCCCCTGTGGACCGCCTTTTCAGTTTTAGAAAAAACAAAAGAAAATGATGGAAATGTCAAAAAAATAAAATAAAATAAGTTTCCCATGTGATATGTGGTCTAGTTGTTGGGAAAATTTACAATTATGAATTTCGACTTTATTTACAAAATCTCTCTGGAATTTGTAAAATGGGCATAACTTTTGCGTACGAACTCGGATTAAAAAGTTTTTTATATGAAAAATCATCTACTCGAAAAGATACATCCAATGGAGACGGCCTACGGCCTGTTTGCAAATCTGTAGAATCCTAAAATTCCAAAAGGAAAAAAAGTTATGCTCAAATTTCAGTTTTTTAAAATTTTCATTAAATCGGGTCAAACTATGGTCAAACTACTTATTCAAGAAGTATTAGTGTTACTAAATAATTATTCAAGAATATTAGTGTTATTAAATAATTATTTCAGTTTTTTTGAATTTTGGTAAAATCTGGTCAAACTATGGTCAAACTGTGGTCAAACTACTTATTCAAGAAATATTTGTGTTACTAAAAAATTATTGTTTTTTTGAACAATAGTTTCAAACTCAAACAGTGAAATGTGTGACTTCATGCTCAAGCTAAACTCCTGAGGGTTAATAGGATTGGCATCTTACTATTGTTAGGAAAAGAACGAGTGCAGACTTGGAAACGAGGGAGAATAGAACCCACAAGTTAAGCGTGCTCAGGCTAGGGGAGTGGGAGGATGGGTGACCGTCTGGGAAGTTAGATGATTTGGAATGATGAGGGGTGATTAGAGATTAAATTGAGCAGTGATGAGGGGTGATTAGAGATTAGAGGTTAAAATAATTCAGAAATTTGAAAATAAAAAAAATTCAAATTTTTTTTTAAAAAAAAATTTCAAAAAAAATTCAGAAAATTTCCTTTAGTACCGGTTGGTGTTACCAACCGGGACTAAAGGTGGACTGGCCACGTGGAGGGCCTTTAGTCCCGGTTCTGGTTTGAACCGGGACTAAAGGGTCAGGGCATTAGTACCGACCCTTTAGTCCCGGTTTAGGAACCGGGACTAAAGGCCCTTGCGAACCGGGACAACAGGCCCTTTTTCTACCAGTGCCATTGAGTGCCCAGGAACCCAGCACAATCCTGTCTTCGCTCGCTAGCCGCCCGCAACGCAGCGCCCGTGCAACTCCAAACTCCGGCCGCCGCCTAGCTCGCTGCTGTCGTCACCGCAGACCACCGCAGCTCCGCTTGCCTGCTTCATGAGATGCGTGCGAGCTTCAGCTCGCTGTAGAGACCAACCGCGTCGCAAACGGCCGCCTGTAGCGCGAGCCCGCACAACACCCGCGAGCCTCTGCCGCGAGAGATGGTCGCCGGCGCTTAATCCGGTGATAATGACGTGGCTCCGTTATTAGAGGCTAATCCCTTAATTAGCCACCTCACAGGCACTGTCAGTGGGCTCCACCATGGGGTCAAACCCAGCCAGCGCTGGTTTTGACCGGGATTAGTCCCCATGTCACTGACGTGTGGACCCCACACATTAGGTTTGACCTTGACTGGCCATGTTGACCAGCTGACGTCAGCATGACCTAGAGCTGACGTAGTAAGCATTTTCTGGAATATTTCTAATTCAAAAATGATTTGCAAATTTCAGAAAATGTTGCAAACTTTGAAAAATCATAGAAATTAAACCGTAACTCCAAATGAAATAAATTATATATGAAAAATTATCAGAAAAATGCAATCTATCCATTTATGCTAGTTTCATGCATGTTAAAAAAACTTATACCTACTATATAAGTGAAAACATGATAATGGCATCTTAAATGCTAAATATGGAGTTTGCATATGAACCCTTGGTCCATATGGACTTCATTTAAATTGTTGCTACATGCATTAGCTCAAATCACAGCATATTGTCATGTCATGATCATGCATCATATTGTGGCATTGCATTGATTGTGTTCTTTCTTAGTTGCCGGTGTTTGTCCCCTCTCGATAGACGTGGTTCCGACGATGTGATCGATGACACCGATGAAGAACTATACTATCTTCAGAAGTGCCAGGCAAGCAAAAACCCCTTGTTCATTCTGATACAATCCCACTCTCTCGCTCTTGCTCTCTTTTACTGCATTAGGACAACAGCGATTCAACTGTTACATGCTGTGGTAGTTGAACCCCTTTCCTCTGCATGACCTGTCATTGCCACAGTAAATAGATGAAACCCACTAGTGTGAGTAGGAGTTGTTTGAGCCCTAATGTGCCTACTCATTCATGCTTGTTTGTCATGCCTGCTCCTTCTTAGAGTTGAGTCAGGTCTGATTCATCGGGAATGAATTGGAACGTGGTGAACATGTCCTACCGTTGAGAGCTAAGTGTGTGAACACGATTTGTTAAAGGTAGCGGTGAGAGGCCATGTAGGAGTACATGGTGGGTTGTCTCATTGCAGCCGTTCTTAGGAACTGAGTTCTGTGTTTGTGATCCATGAACAGTTACTACCACACATTGGGTTCCGGTAACTCGGCCCCTCTCGGCTTATTAATAAACTCGATCTCTGTCCAGGAGTTGCAACTAGTTTCTGGTGTTTGTAGGTAGTGCTAGTAGTCTACTAAGTGGCACCCGGTACAGGTGTGCTTGGGACAGACTAGGCACAGTGGCATGGTGTACCAAGTGGCACCCGGATGGTGGGCTTGGGAACCCTGCTCACATCGTTTGGGGCCGTCAGCGACAACCCGGCCGGATCTCCTTCCGGATGGAACCCGAATAGGAGATAAACATGGACTAGAGACTTGTTGGTTAGTCAGGTCGTGGCCGAGTCCCTCGCCCGCCTTCTGCTTGAAGGTTGCCGAGGTACATGACGTGTACAGGGCGATAAGTGGCGAGAGCATGTGTGAAGAAGTAAACCCTTGCAGGGTTATCATTATCTATTCGAATAGCCAGATTCCTCGGATATGGAAACTTGGACCCCTAGCATAGTTCATAGACAAGTGAAAGTGGATGCTCTAAAATGTGCAAGATAAGTGTGAGTGATATGGATGGCGTTCTCGCAGGGAGACGGGAGCGGATCCATAGTGGTGTATTGGTATGGTGAATATGTGGACTCGTGTGCGCCACCTCAAAAGAGTTACTTGCAGTCGTAGTTCAGGATATCCATCGAGTCAAAGCTGGCTTGCTGCAGTTAAACTCCACCACCCCTTTGTTGATACCGATGCATATGTAGATAGTTCTGATGTAAGTCTTGTTGGGTACATTTGTACTCACGTTTGCCTATTTTATGTTTTGCAGAGAGACGTCAGTCTCGCTAGTAGTTCCGTGTGGACTTCGGCGTTTAGCTTGATACCTCAGCTATGATCTTGTGCCCTCGGCAGGATCTGGTAGATAGTCAGGCTTCTCAGCCTTTTTCATTTATAGATGTCTGTACTCAGACATGTTAAGCTTCTGCATGTGCTTTGATTGTATGCTATGATTGTTGGGTCATGAGACCCATGTTTGTAATATCTCGCTCCTCGGAGCCTAATGAATAAATACTCTGAGTCGTAGAGTCTTGTTGTGATGCCATGTTGTATTGCACATATTGAGCATATTGTGTGTATGATTGAAATGCTTGGTATGTGTGGGATCCGACAACCTAGTTGTTTATCCTTGGTAGCCTTTCTTATGGGGAATTGTAGTCTTGTGCTTCCATGAGCCATAGTAGTCCGCTATAGCCCGGTTCACCGGAGTCCTGCTAGCCCAGCACTACTGCTCCGGAACACTTGACTGGCCGGTATGTGATTCACTTTGTTCCTGTGTCTGTCCCTTCGGGGAAATGTCACGCGGTGACATCCGGAGTCCTGCCTAGCCTACTACAGCCCGGTTCACTGGAGTCCTGTTAGCCCAGTGCTACAGCCCGGATTCACACGCTGCTGACTGACATGCTCGATGTTGATTCATGTATGCCTGTCCCCGTAAGTTAGTGCCACTTTGGGTTCACGACTAGTCATGTCGGCCCGGGTTCTCTGTCATATGGATGCTAGCGACACTATCATATACGTGAGCCAAAAGGCACAAACGGTCCCGGGCCATGGTAGGGCGACACCCGTGGGAATACCGTGCGTGAGGCCGCAAAGTGATATGAGGTGTTACCGGCTAGATCGATGTGACTTGGAATCGGGCTCCTGAGAGCGTTGGTATCAGAGCCTGACTGCCTGTAGGATTACCAAGCCAAACCGGTCGAAGTTGTGTCTAGAAATGCTTTAGTTATATAAGGGAATTGATTGTGGATGGGAACGTAAGGCTCTTTTTACTCCTTATCCTCATGACCTTATGATTTGAGTCATCTTATATTTTCTACGGGGTTAAGAACAAGGCTTCTCTTCTATCTCTGAGGATGATGTGTTACTAAACCGTAGTTGCCTAGGATTGTTGGATTTAAGCCTCAGTCCAGTTTCTTCTACTCCAGTGTGTTGTTAGTTGGACTTGGAAACTTGATATTGTGATGTTAAGTGGTTATGCAACCATTTTGCGGGATGTCTCAAATCTTTTCGAGCATTTACATCCGTTATGTTGTCCGAGTCATCCCAGGTTTCTAAATAGTCTGATGCATTTGCAAATCCTTTCTCCGTTCTTCATGTCCTTTTGGTTAGAATAAGAACACTAACCAGTGAGTTGAGGTACTCTGTTGCCTCGACATATATGTTGGAGCTATTATTATGATCCTGGGTGTCTTAGAGAGTCACCTAGTAATCTAGCAATGCTTTGTATTCCCGGTGTGATGATTCTAGCCATTGTTCTCGAAAGCATCCCGTGATGCCATTTAGTAGTAGGTATTCTACTCTTGGGTTCCTGACCCAAGATTCACTCCACTAACTTTCTGTTGATAGTGTTCGCTAGTTCCTTTGGAATATTAGTAACCTTTGCGATAGTCCTCGAGGTCCGTGGTATTTTGTTCTTCCAAATACTATGAACTGCTTATGGCAGAAGTTCTTTTGAACCAAAAGATCACAACTAGAGTGCTCTTGATGAGTTCTCCATTCTATATTGTGAATCTGCCAGTTCTACCCTTTCCGCATGGGTTATCCGGAAGAAATGTTGAGCTTCGCTCGACATACTAATCTATACATCCACAACTCATAAAGTTAATATGTTCCTTTGAGTTGTCCCTCTCTTTAGTTGTATCATGATCTCTGTCTATCACTTGATAGTTAAGAGCATGTCTTTCATTCATGCTCATTAATACCTCTTATTCTTGTGGTCTGTCAAGCCACTCCATTCTGCAATGACTAGGAGAAACAAACTTCAGTACGTCATCCATACTTAGGATTGGGTCAAAGCAGTTGTATTCCGCAGGTCAAAATGCCAATCCATCTTTTGATTCTGTTCTAACCTGAAGTATTGCCCTCTTGATGTCAGGAATATCATGAGAATTGCACCATCTCTTATAAATTCTTGTTGCAGTGATACTTCTTTCCATCATTGTTCATTCCTCGGTTCCTGTGTTATTGTAACCGGAATGCCGACAAGTGAATCATGATGTGTGAAATCAATACTCCGAGCAACTCGTTGCTTGGTAGTAAACGGACAATATTCTCATTCTTAGCGTGTTGGTTAGTGAACAACCATTCTAAGATTGATCTTGCTACCTAGTACATATTTCCTGGTGCACTCCTCGATCAATGAGTTAGGATTGTGTCAATCCCTCGCTCCCTTGATCATATTGTCTTGCCCTGAAAAGCAAGATTGATCTTGAGCTTAGTAACATATCGATGGCTCGTGATATTCTGAATATCTTCTCAGAAGTATTACCAGGTTGTTCCCTGATCGCTATGTTGTGTTCGTGATCATGTTGGTTTTTCTCTAAACCATCCATTCTCCAAGATTCTGTGTTGGATACCCTCGAGCTAGTTGGTTAAGCTAAATGACAACTTGGAGAGTTGGAAAATGATAGCTTGTCTGACTTAGTTCATCCCAAAGGGATATCCTTGTGTTTAGATAGTTGTTGAAGCAAGATGATATCTTCATCAATTGGTCCTCGAGATCAGTTGTTGGGTCTATCATCTTGTCAAAACTTTGACTTGAGTATGGGCTATCGTCAAGTCAAATTAGAACCAATGATGTTTGTAATGTTGCCTTACTCGTGGTTGACCCCTCGAGCATACACCACTACATCTTTTGGTCTGACCAATGCTATCACCGTGTTCACATGATGGTGGAAGTCCAGTGATATGGAAATTTCGATGAGTTGCTGTTAAGCCCATCAGTAGCATTTTGTCTCCCCCATGATTCATGTTGAACATCAACCTAGCATTGTATACTTTGTAAGCAATGCCTTCGTGTTCCGTTCATGAAGCTTATGCTTGGATGGAAGAAGCGACTTCCTCAAATTCATGTGCATTTGGAGCAAGTTGCCGCCATGAGTTCGAGGAAGATTGTTTTGTTTCCTCTGGTACCATCCCAAGTTAGTTATGCATGTGCGAATGTATTATATGGTTTGGTAGATTAATTACCTCCACTCCATATGTATTCCCTAGCACACCAAGCCACTGATTAATTAGTTCAAGGAGAAGAAGTTCCTTCTTAAGAGCATGCCTTATGCAAGGACTTTGTTATCCTCGATGATGGTTCCCCACCTGAACTCGGTAGTGTTTTTATTATAAGACTACCACGTGGTCATGCTTGTCTGGGACAACATGTTCACATGTGTTAGCAGAACCAACTCATGTTTTGGAGCTTACTACCATAGTCCATTTCCCGAGAATCTCGCAATGCCATGTCGTCGATTTGTGTTGCAAACTTTCATTTTCTTCTAGACTCGATGGGTCTGGAATATCCTGTTACCAACCAGATCCGAATCTCAGGCAGATATGATGGTTGGAACTTTTCCAAGATCTATGATGTAGGTCCCCAACAAGGTTGATGTTTTGGCCGCCGCACCTAGCCAGAAGATCTATCATTGTAGTTTCTTGATTGAGCTATTTAACCATCTTCTCCATGAGGATTTAGTGTGACTTATTCTTGAAGTTGTTCCTTAGGGATTCTTGTGCTATTGGTATTCCTCGATTAGGCCATAACCATTCACACGGTGGAATTGCTCTCGACTATTGAGTTATCTCCCAGTTGCCATAGTCATTCCCAGCATTTGCATTTTGTTCCCAGCTTGCAGCAATTGTTGTTCAGGATCATCTTCAGAGGTGGTCCTACCATGGGCCCCATCCATCTCCGATGATAAGCAAAATCATCCATTACATTGTCTTCAACAAGGTAGTCCACAACGTCCACCTAGCCCGAGTATGTCATTCTTTTGAACTCCTTCAAATGATCCGTTAAGAATTGCCTCAGGCTGGTATGAAGAGTTTCAATGATCTATGGATCAAAAGTAATTCTTTTTGCCACCTAAGGGAATAGCTCTACGAGTCACCTCCTCTAATGTGCCCCGTTTGACATGACGGGCAACTTAACTCCTCGCTACCTTGAAACCCCCTCACCATCTATTTAAGCGTGGGATTGTTGCCCACCAAATCAAACCTCATCGTTTGTTCTTCCATCCCTCTCGATGTGTTTTGTGTCTCAACTCGAGATGTTTCAACATCTCACTCCGTGAGTTGATCGTGAGTTGTTCGATCTTCGAGAAGATCGATTTCGGTATAGAGTCTCTTTCCATCATCATCATGTTGGATAAAGATCTCGATAGCTAAGATGTCAAGATCAATTGGAGCAATGAATCAACATCCTCGAGAAGAGTAGTTGGATCATGAAGATTGTGATCGTTCGAGTCCCGTCTTCTTTTACCCACGATTGAATCTCGGGACAAGATTCTTGTTTAGTGGGGGCGAGTTGTCACAGCCCTAGCTTCAGCCTTGCTATGGTCTAGACTTGGTTGTTGCATCATGTTTAAATTTTCTTAAAACTGAAATGGGGATGTCCAAACCCTAGCACCAAATGAAATGCAACTAGGATCTAAATAAAAATATTTTCAATGAACCCAAAATGCCCTTCATAAATGCCCACCATTTTTGAATTGGTCTAGAACCTCTTCAAAAAAATGATGCACATATTTCTAGGCCATTCTGGATCTTTGAATTAACTCATATCGTATTTGAATTGGAGAATTTAAATCCTATAAATATTTTTAAATGCTCTAATAATTCTGAAAGTAGTTGTGGGTAGTTGGAAAAAATCCAAACACTGCCCACCATTATTTTCAGGATTTTACAAAATGGATTAGTATTTTTACTAATTCAAAACAGAATAAAAGAAAGAGAAAACAAAAAGAGAAGATGGAGAGGGAACTAACCTGGGCCACCTACCTATAGCAGCAACCCAGCAGGCAGGCCCAGCCCACTGGCCCCTGCCAGTCAGCTGCTACCTCCCGCCAGGAGGACAGGAGTGCGTGGCCGCGGCGCGCTGGCACGCGCCTCGCCGGCTCCTGCTTGCCGCCGAAGGCCTGGACGCCTCCACGAGTGCCACACCACCTCCCCGACCCCCCCTCTAACTTCTCCCTCGCTCTCTAGACCTCCCTCCCCCTCGCTCCTCTACTTTCGCCCCCATGGCCGAGCAAGCCCGTCGCCGCCGCTCGCTGTTGCCACGGCCACCGGCCCTCCCTCGCCCATCCAACGTGCTCGGGAGCTCCGCCACGCCGTCCCCGTATACCCCACCGAGCCACGTGAGCTGGGAAGCACCGCAACACCCTCGACATCGTTGTCTTCTACCTCTGGCCACCGAGATCGCCGGCGCCGATTCGCACCACCTGGCTCGTCCCCGACCCCGCCGTCTACACCTTTCACCTCGCCATGAGCTCCTCTCCTTTTACCCCCACGTCCCCTTCCTCTAGGTCGTCCCGTAGCCGCTGCTCACCGAGCTCCCGCACCGCCGTCCGCCATGGCCGATGGGCGCGCTGCTGCCAAGCTCCTCTAGACGCCCTGCGCCACCTAGCGTGCCCCTGGAGTGCCCAGGAACCCAGCACAACCCTCTCTTCGCTCGCTAGCCGCCCGCAATGCAGCGCCCGTGCAACTCCGAACTCCGGCCACCGCCTAGCTCACTGCTGCCGTCACCACAGACCACCGCAGCTCCGCCTGCCTGCTTCATCAGATGCGTGCAAGCTTCAGCTCGCCGTAGAGACCAACCGCGTCGCAAACGGCTGCCTGTAGCGCGAGCCCGAGCAACTCCGGCGAGCCTCTGTCGTGAGAGATGGTTGCCGGCGCTTAATCCGGCGATGATGACGTGGCTCCATCATTAGAGGCTAATCCCTTAATTAGCCACGTCACAGGCACTGACAGTGGGCTCCACCACGGGGTCAAACCCAGTCAGCGCTGGTTTTGACCGGGATTAGTCCCCATGTCACTGACGTGTGGACCCCACACGTCAGGTTTGACCTTGACTGGCCCTGTTGACCAGCTGACATCAGCATGACCTAGAGCTGACGCTGTAAGCATTTTCTGGAATATTTATAATACAAAAATGATTTGGAAATTTCAGAAAATGTTGCAAACTTTGAAAATTCATAGAAATTAAATCGTAACTCCAAATGAAATAAATTATATATGAAAAATTATCAAAAAAATGCAATCTATCCATTTATGCTTCTTTCATGCATGTTAAACCAACTTATACCTACTATATAAGTGAAAACATGATAATGGCATGTTAAATGCTAAATATGGAGTTTGCATATGAACCCTTGGTCCATATGGACTTCATTTAAATTGTTGCTAGATGCATTAGCTCAAATCACAGCATATTGCCATGTCATGATCATGCATCATATTGTGGCATCACATTGATTGTATTCTTTCTCAGTTGTCGGTGTTTGTCCCCTCTCGATAGACGTGGTTCCAACGATGTGATTGATGACACCGATGAAGAACTATACTATCTTCAGAAGTGCCAGGCAAGCAAAACCCCCCTTGTTCATTCCGATACAATCCCACTCTCTCGCTCTTGCTCTCTTTTACCGCATTAGGACAATAGCAATTCAACTGTTACATGATGCGGTAGTTGAACCCCTTTCCTCTGCATGACCTGTCATTGCCACAGTAAATAGATGAAACCCACTAGTGTGAGTAGGAGTTGTTTGAGCCCTGATGTGCCTAATCATCCATGCTTATTTGTCATGCCTGCTCCTTCTTAGAGTTGAGTCAGGTCTGATTCATCGGGAATGAATTGGAACGTGGTGAACATGTCCTACCGTTGAGAGCTAAGTGTGTGAACACGATTTGTTAAAGGTAGCGGTGAGAGGCCATGTAGGAGTACATGGTGGGTTGTCTCATTGCAGCCGTTCTCAGGAACTGAGTTCTGTGTTTGTGATCCATGAATAGTTACTACCACACATTGGGTTCCAGTAACTCAGCCCCTCTTGGCTTATTAATCAACTCGATCTCTGTCCAGGAGTTGCAACTAGTTTCAGGTGTTTGTAGGTAGTGCTAGTAGTCAACTAAGTGGCACCCGGTATAGGTGGGCTTGGGACAGACTAGGCACAGTGGCACGGTGTACCAAGTGGCACCCGGATGGTGGGCTTGGGAACCCTGCTCACATCGTTTGGGGCCGTTTAGCGACACCCCGGCCGGATCTCCTTGCGGATGGAACCCGAATAGGCGATAAACCTAGACTAGAGACTTGTTGGTTAGTCAGGTCGTGGCCGAGTCCCTCGCCCGGCTTTCGCTTGAAGTTTGCCGAGGTACATGACGTGTACAGGGCGATAAGTGGCGAGAGCGTGTGTGAAGAAGTACACCCCTGCAGGGTTATCATTATCTATTCGAATAGCCGGATTCCTCGGATATGGAAACTTGGACCCCTTGCATAGTTCATAGACAAGTGAAAGTGGATACTATAAAATGCGCAAGATAAGTGTGAGTGATATGGATGGCGTTCTCGCAGGGAGACGAGATCGGATCCATAGTGGTGTATTGGTATGGTGAATATGTGGACTCGTGTGCGCCACCTCAAAAGAGTTACTTGCAGTCGTAGTTCAGGATAGCCAATGAGTCAAAGCTGGCTTGCTGTAGTTAAAATCCACCACCCCTTTGTTGATACCGATGCATATGTAGATAGTTCTGATGTAAGTCTTGCTGGGTACATTTGTACTCATGTTTGCCTATTTTATGTTTTGCAGAGAGACGTCAGTCTCGCTAGTAGTTCCATGTGGACTTCGACGTTTAGCTTGATACCTCAGCTATGATCTTGCGCCCTCGGCAGGATCTGGTAGATAGTCAGGCTTCTCAGCCTTTTTCATTTATAGATGTCTGTACTCAGACATGTTAAGCTTCCGCATGTGCTTTGATTGTATGCTATGATTGTTGGGTCATGAGACCCATGTTTGTAATATCTCGCTCCTCGGAGCCTAATGAATAAATACTCTGAGTCATAGAGTCTTGCTGTGATGCCATGTTGTATTGCACATATTGAGCATATTGTGTGTATGATTGAAATGCTTGGTATGTGTGGGAACCGACAACCTAGTTGTTTATCCTTGGTAGCCTCTCTTATGGGGAAATGTAGTCTTGTGCTTCCATGAGCCATAGTAGTCCGCTACAGCCCGGTTCACCGGAGTCCTGCTAGCCCAGCACTACAGCTCCGGAACACTTGACTGGCCGGCATGTGATTCACATCGTTCCTATGTCTGTCCCTTCGGGGAAATGTCACGCGGTGACATCCAGAGTCCTGCCTAGCCTGCTACAGCCCGGGTTTCCCCGGAGTCCTGTTAGCCCAGTGCTGCAGCCCGGAATCACTCGCTGATGACCGACATGCTCGATTTGATTCATGTATGCCTGTCTCCATAGGTCTATGCCCCTTTGGGTTCACGACTAGCCATGTCGGCCCGGGTTCTCTGTCATATGGATGCTAGCGACACTATCATATACGTGAGCCAAAAGGCGCAAACGGTCCCGGGCCATGGTAAGGCGACACCCGTGGGAATACTGTGCGTGAGGCCGCAAAGTGATATCAGGTGTTACCGGCTAGATCGATGTGACTTGGAATCAGGGTCCTGACATCCGTTGTCCGTTTTTCATTCCGGCGCTCCTATGTCCTCCGGTGTCCCTTTCTACCTCTTTTCGTGTGCGGATAGTAAACGTTCTCGGATTGGGCCGAAACTTGCCAAGCAGCCCTGGTTTCGTGCCATTTGGACTTCGTTTGATACTCCAATGGTTAACCGAGGAACCGAAAAGGCCTCGTGTGTGTTGCAGACCAACACCCCTCCAAACTGGCCCAAAAACCCACCTAAAAACCCTCCATCATCTAGGTCGTTCGATCACGATCTCGTGGCTGAAAACCATACTCAATTTGGAGCCTCCTAGCTCCCTCTACCTATATATATAGACCCCCCATCCAAAATCTCGCGGATGAACCCTAACCATTTTCCCTCTCCGCCGCCGGACCATTCCTCCCACCGACGGACGCGTCCGCTCCACCCGCCGCCGCCACATGGCAGCGTCACATTCGCCATCGACCGGGTCCACTTCACCGCGCCGCCAGGCCCGCGGGGCCCATCGCCGGCCCGCCCCCGGGCCGTGCCCCGCGCCGCCGCCCTGCGCCTCGCCCGACCGCGCCGCCCCGTATCCTCCCCCGCGCCGGTGAGCCTCCGCTCCGGACGCCGCCCGCCATCGCCAGTCGCCGCCGTTCACCGCCAGCCACCGCGGGCGACCTCGCCAGTCACCGTCGACGCCGGCAATCGCCCCGTGCCACTCGCCGCCCTCGGGTCCCGCTCCGACCGGCTGGCCTCCTCCTCCTCGGCGAGCCTCCGCATCACTCCGGCTATCCTCGGTTTCCGCGCAACCCCGATCCGGATCCAGATCTGGAAACCCTAACGGTTGACCTAATTTTGCCCCGTTTCAGTAATTTTTGCATATTTTCATCATGCCATAACTCTACATCCGTGGCCCCGTTTTGGGTGTGTAGCATATAAAATTGTTCGTCTCGACGAGTACTTCATTTCATCTCATTGCACCATGTTCATTTGAGCTCATCCTGATGCCCTAAATGCTGTTGCAAGAGTGCTATGCAATGTTAGTTTCAGGTTCTTATCAGTAATTGGACATTTGTCATTTTTGTCATGATTAATGTGTGCCTCCTATGAACTAGAGCCCTACATGTGTTTTGAAGTATGCCATGCCATCTTTACAGGGGTGTATGCCACGTATTTTTGTGATCTCTGTGGTGACTAGCACAATCATGCAAAGTACCCCTAGTAATGTTGCTGATTTCAGCGACTTAGAAATCTTCTAAGTCTTTGCCCTGTCAATATTTTTATGCCATGTATTCATGTTGATACAAAGTGATCCATGCCTATTTTGAGCATGATCAGTAAGGATGTTTTGTAAATATGGTTGTGCTCTATCCATCCATGTCTTTGTTTGCAATTATGGAGCACCCTAGCTGGACTCAATTGAGCTCTACTTTTGCTATAAAATATTCCTGGCAGATTGTTTACATGTTAAGCGATTTTGCCGAGCTTGTTGTAGATGATCCGTGCATGCTATGTGATTGTTCTTGCCATTTTTAGCTTCTATGCCATGTCTAATTGCTGGGTGTATGCTTACATTGTCATGCAATGCATTGTGGTGAGTGCATCGAGCTAGTAAACATGCCTACGTAAATCTGTTTTGCCATGTTCCATTTTTCTACTAAGTCTTAATTTGTTAACGAAAGTTGCTATGTTCACATGGTTGCCATTGTATTTTCTGATCCCTTTTGGCTTTTGGTCAGTAAGGGACTTTTGTTGTATGCTTTGAGTAGCTTCATGCCATGCCTTGCTTTGCCATGATATGGTCCTATAGCATGTGGTTATCTTGCTCTAAACATTGCTTCCTGATGTTAAATCCCTGACATGTTGTTATTTCACTAAGTCTGTAACCTGTTATTTTCACTAAGTCTGTAACCTGATGTTAAATCCCTGACATTGAGTGAATTAGCCATAGCTCAGTGTTCATCTTTTGTCAAGCATCTTAAGTGGATCCCTGCCATGTGATTTGTTGTCATGTTAGAGTGCAGTAGCTTGTTGTTCTTGATGCATTTAGATGGCCTCATGTTGTTAATCGCAGATCGGTGCCATATTTGTTTTGCTTGCCATTTGCAAAGTGTGCATCCGATTCCGGTGATCTTTATATCGATTTCGATCGAAATCAACTCATCTTTCTAGTGGCACTCTTGGTTTTCCAAGTTAAGGATAGGTTCAATCTTTCCTTTCCGAAACATGCATACGCATTTCATATCACATCCCGCATATCATACCATGTTTTGCATCATGTTGTTTGTGCATTGCACGTGGTTGATTGTGTCTCCCTTTGCTTGTGTTCTTGCTTTGGGTAGAGCCGGGAGACGATTACGTGATAGAAGAACCTGTTGAGTACGCTGACGAGGATCAAGCTAACGTCAACTCGGAGAACTTTGCAGCCAAGATGACCATACCCTCGAAATCACTTCTATCTTTGCTTGCTAGATGCTTGCTCTATTGCTATGCCTATGCTACGATACCTACCACTTGCTTATCATGCCTCCCATATTGCCATGTCAAACCTCTAACCCACCTTGTCCTAGCAAACCGTTGTTTCGCTATGTTACCGCTTTGCTCAGCCCCTCTTATAGTGTTGCTAGTTGCAGGTGAAGATTGGAGTTTGTTCCTCGTTGGAACATGTTTATTGTTGAGATATCACTATTATATCTTGTCTACTTTAATGCATCTATATACTTGGTAAAGGGTGGAAGGCTCGGCCTTATGCCTGGTGTTTTGTTCCACTCTTGCCGCCCTAGTTTCCGTCATACCGGTGTTATGTTCCTTGATTTTGTGCTCCTTACACGGTTGGGTTATAATGGGAACCCCTTGACAGTTCGCCTTCAATAAAACTCCTCCAGCAATGCCCAACCTTGGTTTTACCATTTGCCACCTAGCCTATTTTTCCCTTGGGTTCTGCGGACTCAAGGGTCATCTTTATTTTAAACCACCGGGCCAGTGCTCCTCTCAGTGTTGGTCCAATTTGTCAGCCGCCGGTGGGCACCAGGGGCAACTCTGGGCTGGCCTACCGGAAGTTTGGATGATCCGGTGTGCCCTGAGAACGAGATATGTGCAGCTCCTATCGGGATTTGTCGGCACATTCGGGTGGCTTTGCTGGTTTAGTTTTACCATTATCGAGATGTCTTGTAACCGGGATTCCAAGTCTGGTCGCATTGTCTTGGGAGAAGGAATATCCTTCGTTGACCGTGAGAGCTTGTGATGGGCTAAGTTGGGACACGCCTGCGGGGATTTGATCTTTCGAAAGTCGTTCCCACGGTTATGGGCGGATGGGAATTTGTTAATGTCCGGTTGTAGAAAACCTGAAACTTAACTTCATTTAAAATGAATCAACAGAGTGTGTGGTCGTGATGGTCTCTTTTCGGCGGAGTCCGGGAAGAGAACACGGTCTCGTGTTATGCTTGAACGTAGGTTGCTCTAGGATCACTTCTTGATCATAGTTTATCGATCGTGCCTTTGCCTTCTCTTCTCGCTCTCATTGGCGTATGTTAGCCACCATATATGCTAGTGCTTGCTGCAGCTCCACATCATACCTTTTACCCCTTCCTATAAGCTTAAATAGTCTTGATCACCAGAGTGTGAGATTGCTGAGTCCCCGTGACTCACAGATTACTTCCAAAACCAGATGCAGGGACCGGTGATACCGCTCCAGGAGATGCGACTAAGCTCAAGTGGGAGTTCGATGAGGACTCAGGACGATACTACATTTCTTTTCCAGACGATCAGTAGTGGTGACTAGTTGGGGCGATCGGGAACTTTGTTGCCTTTGGGGTTGTCTTTATTTTGGTTCCGTAGTCGGACCTTGATTGTATCTGGATGAATGTAATGTTATTTATGCTATTGTGTGACGTGGCGATTGTAAGCCAACTATGTATCTCTTTCCTTTTTTCAGTACATGGGTTGTGTGAAGATTACCCCACTTGCGGCATTGCTTACAATGCGGTTATGCCTCTAAGTCATGTTTGGACACGTGGGAGATATAGCCGCATCGTGGGCGTTACAAATTGGTAATCAGAGCCTTCCCCGACATAGGACCCCCCCCTGCTTAATCGAATCGCTGACGTTGTTGAGTCTAGAAAAATGTTTTGAGTCATTTAGGATTATATATATCGGAGAGTAGGATTCTTTTTACTCCTCAGTCCCTTCGTCGCTCTGGTGAGGCATCCTGACGTAGAGTTTTGACTCTTCTCTTCTCAAATTTCACTAAAAAAATTTAGGATCACGCGGGTATCCTGGAATCGTTCCGATGGTTTTGTGACGAGAATATTGTTCTTGGTGCCTCCTGACATTTAGGGTTTATGGCAGTGTCCCGGGGAGTTGAGCTCCGAGGTGTTGTCGTCACAATTTTATCGTTGCAATTCTGGAATACCTGAGTTTCGCCGACATCGAAAATCTCTTTTATGCAGTTGTTGGTGAGATAACCTCGACGCCACCCAGTACTGGGGCGGGAGTTCGGGAGTATTGCCATAACTCGTATAACGGATGCTTTTCGAAGGTTGAGGTAAATGATTTCCGAAGGTGCCTTGGTTATGTGTTGAAGGATGGATAAACTTGGATGTAGGATTTGCTAGCTTTGGGTGAGATATTATGCTTCCCCTGTATCCCCAAGACCTGATTGCATAACCGGAAAGGTTCGGGAGTTTCATAGGTGGGAATTATTGTAGCTCTAGTATTTCTCCCGCGGATATTTGGTTTTGTGATTGGGTAATCCTCACCAAGTATTTGTTCTTGTCTGTACCTTGTTGTTTTGTTCATATACCCCTATCTAAGTGGCTTCTCAATTTATGGAAGTGTGACCATTTCAATTGGAATGCATTCGTTCATTATGTTCGGATGTTAAGACTATATGTTGCAATCTCGATCCATTTTATTCAGCTTGAATATATGTCTGTCATGATGCTAACGGATGTCACCCTCTTCAGGATGGCTCCTCCAACGCGTCAGAATCCTGAACCGCCGCCACCACCTCCACCTCCGGAGGCATGGCAAATTGTGATGGCCGCTACCAATGCCATCACGCAGCTGATCATGCAACTCTTGCAAGAGTGCAACCAAGGGAATCAAGGCCATGGCAACAATCAGAATCAGTTTGCTACACTCAATCAGTTCCTCGCAAATCAGACAAAGACGTTCAGTAACTGTGTCGAGGCAACAGACGCTGATGATTGTCTCGTGGATATTTGCAAGCATTTCGAGTGGAGCAATGTCAGGCCTGAGGACTTTGTCAAGTTTGCCTCGCTCCAACTCAAAGACCAAGCTGCAAAATGGTATCAGCAATACAAAGATTCTAGAGGAGGACGTGTGATTACCTGGGATGAATTCCGTCAAGACTTCAAAGCTCACCACATTCCTTAGAGTGTTGTTGAGAGCAAGTGTGAGGAGTTCCGCAATCTGAAGCAAGGCAGCTTGTCTGTTTACCAGTATAACATCATGTTCCAGAAGCTCGCTCATATCTCCAAGCAAGACGTCCCTGACGGGAAGAGCATGATTTATCAGTTCAGAGGCGGTCTCAGAGAATATCTCCAACTAGCTCTTGTGCTTTTTGAGCCGCAGAAGTACGATGAGTTCTACAATATGGCACTGAAACAAGAGACTGCTCAACTCATGTGCGATGCTTCCAAGAAACGATTCAGGGATGCAACTCCTTCTTCCTCAACTCAAGTGGTAACTAAGCAGCAAAAGTATTGGTTGCCTCCTCCTCCGTTCTGTCAGCCTTATCAGCAGAAGAGCAAAGGTGGAAATGGATCTTCCCACCCATCCAACCCAGGCTTTCAGAACAAGGCTTCGTCTCATGCTCCATGATCAAGTGCTCCGTATCATCGTCCCCTCTCGAAGGTCACATGCAATAAGTGTCAGTAGAAGGGTCACTATGCCAACAAATGCTTCAATCAGAGGCGTCTTCCTCCTCCTCCTGTGAGGTCTGCCGGCACTGCAGTGGTCAAGCATAATCCCAAGCATGCCAATGTCAACTTGATGAACGCAGCTCAGGCAGAGGACTCATTAGATGTGATCATGGGTAACCTTCCTGTAAACGATATTCCTGGAAAAGTTCTTTTTGACATTGGTGCATCGCATTGTTTCATCTCGACACCATTTGCATCTAAGCATGAGTTTGTTTCCCAAGATATGCATAGACCGTTAGCAGTTGTCTCACCGGGTAAATGCTTGCACGCAAGCTACGTGGTTCCGGAAGTTTCTATCATGTTGGGCGACTATAAGTTTCTTTCTTCTCCAATGGTCCTTGGTAACTCGGATATTGATCTTATTCTCGGAATGGATTGGCTTTCTAAGCACAAGGCTCATCTTGATTGGGCTTCCAGGCAGATTCAATTGACACATTCGCCTGAGGATGTAATCGTCTTTGCCGGTCGTGATGATACCATCAGACAGTTTTCTCTCAACGAGAAGGGTGAGTTGGATCTCTCAGATTCCAGTCGTTTGCGAATATCAAGACGTCTTTCCAGAAGAGCTTCCAGGAATGTCTCCGCACCGGCCAGTTGAATTCGTCATCGATCTTGAGCCTAGCACAGAACCTATTTGCAAACGTCCTTACAAGCTTGGACCTGAAGAGTTGAAGGAGCTGAAGAAACAACTCGATATTCAAGAGCGTATGGGTCTCATCCGACCAAGTTCTTCTCCATGGGGTTGTGGTGTTCTTTTTGTCAAGAAGAAGGATGGAACGGACCGACTTTGTGTTAACTACCGTCCATTGAACAAGAAGACCATAAAGAACAAGTACCCACTTCCCAACATCAATGAGCTTTTCGAACAACTCATACGTGCTCAAGTATTCTCCAAGCTTGACCTTCGTATGGGCTATCATCAGATTCGCATTCATGTAGAAGATATCCCCAAGACAGCTTTCAGAACAAGCTATGGTTCATATGAATACACTGTCATGTCTTTCGGCCTTGTCAATGCTCCGCCAACATTCTCTCACATGATGAACTTCATCTTCAACGCCTACACAAATGACTTCGTCTTGGTCTACCTCGATGACATTTTGGTCTTTTCCAAGAACAAGGAGGATCATGCCAAGCACTTGAGATTGGTGCTGGATAAACTCAGAGGACATCAGTTCTATGCGAAGTTTTCAAAGTGCGAGTTTTGGCTAGATGAGGTTCTATACCTTGGGCATATCATCTCCGCCAAGGGCATAGCTGTTAATCCTGAGAAGGTGTCTGCAATTTTGAATTGGGAACCACCTCAGAATGTGAAGCAACCCCGCGGCTTCCTTGGGCTCGCAAGCTATTGCCGAAGGTTTGTTGAGAACTTCTCAAAGATCGCGAAGCCTCTTTCCAACCTTCTCCAAAAGCATGTGAAGTACATCTGGTCGCCTGAATGTGACATCGCTTTCAACACCCTGAAAGAGAAGTTAGTCACTGCTCCAGTTCTGACTCCTCCTGATGAATCCAAACCATTTGAGGTTTTCTGTGATGCTTCCCTTCAAGGTCTCCGTGCAGTGTTGATGCAAAAGAAGAAAGTTGTGGCCTATACCTCTCGCCAGTTGAAGCCCAATGAAAAGAACTACCCCACTCATCAGCTCGAGTTGGCGGCAGTTGTCCATGCTCTTTTAACATGGAGACATCTCTTATTGGGAAGAAAAGTGGACATCTTCACTGATCATAAGAGTCTCAAGTACATCTTCACTTAGCCCAACCTCAACCTCAGGCCGACTCGTTGGGTCAAAATGATTCAAGAGTATAATCCGAGTATTGAATATACTCCAGGCAAGGCCAATGTAATTGTTGATGTTGGGGAACGTAGTAATTTCAAAAAAATTCGTACGCACACGCAAGATCATGGTGATGCATAGCAACGAGAGGGGGAGAGTGTGATCTACGTACCCTAGTAGATCGACAACGGAAGCGTTAACTTGGTTGATGTAGTCGTACGTCTTCACGGCCCGACCGATCAAGCACCGAAACTACGGCACCTCCGAGTTCTAGCACACGTTCAGCTCGATGATGATCCCCGGACTCCGATCCAGCAAAGTGTCGGGGAAGAGTTCCGTCAGCACGACGGCGTGGTGACGATCTTGATGTACTACCGTCGCAGGGCTTCGCCTAAGCACCGCTACAATATTATCGAGGACTATGGTGGAAGGGGGCACCGCACACGGCTAAGAATATGATCACGTGGATCAACTTGTGTGTCTAGGGGTGCCCCCTGCCCCCGTATATAAAGCAGCAAGGGGAGGAGGCCGGCCGGCCCTATAGGCGCGCCAAGGAGGAGTCCTCCTCCTAGTAGGAGTAGGACTCCTACTAGGAGGGGGACCAGGGGGGAGGAGGCGCGCGGCCCACCTTTGGCTGCCCCTCTCTCTCTCCACTAAGGCCCATATGGCCCATTACTTCTCCCGGGGGGGTTTCGGTAACCCTCCGGATCTTCGGTTTTCTCCGAAATCACCCGGAACACTTCCGGTGTCCGAATATAGCCGTCCAATATATCAATCTTTATGTCTCGACCATTTCGAGACTCCTCCTCATGTCCGTGATCATATCCGGGACTCCGAACTAAGTTCGGTACATCAAAACTCATAAACTCATAATATAATTGTCATCGAAACCTTAAGCGTGCGGACCCTACGGGTTCAAGAACAATGTAGACATGACCGAGACACGTCTCCGGTCAATAACCAATAGCGGAACCTGGATGTTCATATTGGCTCCTACATATTCTACGAAGATCTTTATCGGTCAGACCGCATAACAACATACGTCGTTCCCTTTGTCATCGGTATGTTACTTGCCCGAGATTCGATCGTCGGTATCTCAATACCTAGTTCAATCTCGTTACCGGCAAGTCTCTTTACTCGTTCTGTAATACATCATCCCGCAACTAACTCATTAGTTGCAATGCCTGCAAGGCTTAAGTGATGTGCATTACCGAGAGGGCCCAGAGATACCTCTCCGACAATCGGAGTGACAAATCCTAATCTCGAAATACGCCAACCCAACATGTACCTTTGGAGACACTTGTAGAGCTCCTTTATAATCACCCAGTTACGTTGTGATGTTTGGTAGTACACAAAGTGTTCCTCTGGCAAACGGTAGTTGCATAATCTCATAGTCATAGGAACATGTATAAGTCATGAAGAAAGCAATAGCAACATACTAAACGATCGGGTGCTAAGCTAATGGAATGGGTCATGTCAATCAGATCATTCAACTAATGATGTGATCCCGTTAATCCAATAACAACTCTTTGTCCATGGTTAGGAAACATAACCATCTTTGATTAACGAGCTAGCCAAGTAGAGGCATACTAGTGACACTCTGTTTGTCTATGTATTCGCACATGTATTATGTTTCTGGTTAATACAATTCTAGCATGAATAATAAACTTTTATCATGATATAAGGAAATAAATAATAACTTTATTATTGCCTCTAGGGCAAATTTCCTTCAGTCTCCCACTTGCACTAGAGTCAATAATCTAGATTACACAATAATGATTCTAACACGCATGGAGCCTTGGTGCTGATCATGTTTTGCTCGTGGAAGAGGTTTAGTCAACAGGTCTGCAACATTCAGATCCGTATGTATCTTGCAAATCTCTATGTCTCCCACCTGGACTAGATCCCGGATGGAATTGAAGCGTCTCTTAATGTGCTTGGTTCTCTTGTGAAATCTGGATTCCTTCGCCAAGGCAATTGCACCAGTATTGTCACAAAAGATTTTCATTGGACCTGATGCACTAGGTATGACACCTAGATCGGATATGAACTCCTTCATCCAGACTCCTTCATTTGCTGCTTCTGAAGCAGCTATGTATTCCTCTTCACACGTAGATCCCGCCACGATGCTTTGTTTAGAACTGCACCAACTGACAGCTCCACCGTTTAATGTAAACACGTATCCGGTTTGCGATTTATAATCGTCCGGATCAGTGTCAAAGCTTGCATCAACGTAACCATTTACGATGAGCTCTTTGTCACCTCCATATACGAGAAACATATCCTTAGTCCTTTTCAGGTACTTCAGGATGTTCTTGACCGCTGTCCAGTGATCCACTCCTGGATTACTTTGGTACCTCCCTGCTAGACTTATAGCAAGGCACACATTAGGTCTGGTACACAGCATTGCATACATGATAGAGCCTATGGCTGAAGCATAGGGAACATCTTTCATTTTCTCTCTATCTTCTGCAGTGGTCGGGCATTGAGTCTGACTTAACTTCACACCTTGTAACACAGGCAAGAACCCTTTCTTTGCTTGATCCATTTTGAACTTCTTCAAAATCTTGTCAAGGTATGTGCTTTGTGAAAGTCCAATTAAACGTCTTGATCTATCTCTATAGATCATTATGCCTAATATGTAAGCAGCTTCACCGAGGTCTTTCATTGAAAAACTCTTATTCAAGTATCCCTTTATGCTATCCAGAAATTCTATATCATTTCCGATCAGTAATATGTCATCCACATATAATATCAGAAATGCTACAGAGCTCCCACTCACTTTCTTGTAAATACAGGCTTCTCCAAAAGTCTGTATAAAACCAAATGCTTTGATCACACTATCAAAGTGTTTATTCCAACTTCGAGAGGCTTGCACCAGTCGATAAATGGATCGCTGGAGCTTGCACACTTTGTTAGCTCCCTTTGGATCGACAAACCCTTCCGGTTGCATCATATACAACTCTTCTTCCAGAAATCCATTCAGGAATGCAATTTTGACATCCATCTCCGAAAATTCATAATCATAAAATGCGGCAATTGCTAACATGATTCGGACAGACTTAAGCATCGCTACGGGTGAGAAGGTCTCATCGTAGTCAACCCCTTGAATTTGCCGAAACCCTTTTGTGACAAGTCGAGCTTTGTAGACAGTAATATTACCGTCGGCGTCAGTCTTCTTCTTGAAGATCCATTTATTCTCAATTGCTTGCCGATCATTGGGCAAGTCAACCAAAGTCCACACTTTGTTCTCATACATGGATCCCATCTCAGATTTCATGGCTTCAAGCCATTTTGCGGAATCTGGGCTCACCATCGCTTCTTCATAGTTCGTAGGTTCATCATGATCTAGTAGCATGACTTCCAGAACTGGATAACCGTACCACTCTGGCACGGATCTCACTCTGGTTGATCTACGAGGTTCAGTAGTATCTTGTTCTGAAGTTTCATGATCATTAACATTAGCGTCCTCACTAATTGGTGTAGGTGTCACAGAAACAGTTTTCTGTGATGCACTACTTTCCAATAAGGGAGCAGGTACAGTTACCTCGTCAAGTTCTACTTTCCTCCCACTCACTTCTTTTGAGAGAAACTCCTTCTCTAGAAAGTTTCCGAACTTAGCAACAAAAGTCTTGCCTTCGGATCTGTGATAGAAGTTGTATCCAATAGTCTCCTTTGGATATCCTATGAAGACACATTTCTCCGATTTCGGTTTGAGCTTATCAGGTTGAAGCTTTTTCACATAAGCATCGCAGCCCCAAACTTTCAGAAACGACAACTTTGGTTTCTTGCCAAACCATAGTTCATAAGGCATCGTCTCAACGGATTTTGATGGTGCCCTATTTAACGTGAATGCGGCCGTCTCCAAAGCATAACCCCAAAACGATAGTGGTAAATCAGTAATAGACATCATAGATCGCACCATATCTAGTAAAGTACGATTACGACGTTCGGACACACCTTTACGTTGTGGTGTTCTGGGTGGCGTGAGTTGCGAAACTATTCCGCATTGTTTCAAATGTACACCAAACTTGTAACTCAAATATTCTCCTCCACGATCAGATCGTAGAAACTTTATTTTCTTGTTACGATGATTTTCAACTTCACTCTGAAATTCTTTGAACTTTTCAAACGTTTCAGACTTATGTTTCATTAAGTAGATATACCCATATCTGCTTAAGTCATCTATGAAGGTGAGAAAATAACGATATCCGCCACGAGCCTCAATATTCATCGGACCACATACATCTGTATGTATGATTTCCAACAAATCTGTTGCTCTCCCCATAGTAGCAGAGAACGGCGTTTTAGTCATCTTGCCCATGAGGCACGGTTCGCAAGTACCAAGTGATTCATAATCAAGTGGTTCCAAAAGTCCATCAGTGTGGAGTTTCTTCATGCGCTTTACACCGATATGACCTAAACGGCAGTGCCACAAATAAGTTGCACTATCATTATCAACTCTGCATCTTTTGGCTTCAACATTATGAATATGTGTGTTACTACTATCGAGATTCAATAAGAATAGACCACTCTTCAAGGGTGCATGACCATAAAGGATATTACTCATATAAATAGAACAACCATTATTCTCTGATTTAAATGAATAACCATCTCGCATCAAACAAGATCCAGATATAATGTTCATGCTTACTGCTGGCACCAAATAACAATTATTTAGGTCTAATATTAATCCCGAAGGTAGATGTAGAGGTAGCGTGCCGACCGCGATCACATCGACTTTGGAACCGTTTCCCACGCGCATCGTCACCTCGTCCTTAGCCAATCTTCGCTTAATTCATAGTCCCTATTTCAAGTTGCAAATATTAGCAACAGAACCAGTATCAAATACCCAGGTGCTACTGCGAGCATTAGTAAGGTACACATCAATAACATGTATATCACATATACCTTTGTTCACCTTGCCGTCCTTCTTATCCGCCAAATACTTGGGGCAGTTCCGCTTCCGGTGACCAGTCTGCTTGCAGTAGAAGCACTCAGTTTCAGGCTTAGGTCCAGACTTGGGTTTCTTCTCTTGAGCAGTAACTTGATTGCTATTCTTCTTGAAGTTCCCCTTCTTCTTCCCTTTGCCCTTTTTCTTGAAACTAGTGGTCTTGTTGACCATCAACACTTGATGCTCCTTTTTGATTTCTACCTCCGCAGCTTTCAGCATTGCGAAGAGCTCGGGAATAGTCTTATTCATCCCTTGCATATTATAGTTCATCACGAAGCTCTTGTAGCTTGGTGGCAGTGATTGGAGAATTCTGTCAATGACGCAATCATCTGGAAGATTAACTCCCATTTGAATCAAGTGATTATTATACCCAGACATTTTGAGTATATGCTCACTGACAAAACAGTTCTCCTCCATCTTGCAGCTATAGAACTTATTGGAGACTTCATATCTCTCAATCCGGGCATTTTCTTGAAATGTTAACTTCAACTCCTGGAACATCTCATATGCCCCATGACGTTTAAAACGTCGTTGAAGTCCCGGTTCTAAGTCGTAAAGCATGGCACACTGAACTATCGAGTAGTCATCAGCTTTGCTCTGCCAGACGTTCACAACATCTGGTGTTGCTCCAGCAGCAGGCCTGGCACCCAGCGGTGCTTCCAGGACGTAATTCTTCTGTGCAGCAATGAGGATAATCCTCAAGTTACGGACCCAGTCCGTGTAATTGCTACCATCATCTTTCAACTTTGCTTTCTCAAGGAACGCATTAAAATTCAACGGAACAACAGCACGGGCCATTTATCTACAATCATACATAAACAATCAAGATACTATCAGGTACTAAGTTCATGATAAATTTAGGTTCAATTAATCATATTACTTAAAGAACTCCCACTTAGATAGACATCCCTCTAATCCTCTAAGTGATTACGTGATCCAAATCTACTAAACCATGTCCGATCATCATGTGAGATGGAGTAGTTTCATTGGTGAACATCACTATGTTGATCATATCTACTATATGATTCACGCTCGACCTTTCGGTCTCCGTGTTCCGACGCCATATCTGTATATGCTTGGCTCGTCAAGTATAACCTGAGTATTCCGCGTATGCAACTGTTTTGCACCCATTGTATTTGAACGTAGAGCCTATCACACCCGATCATCACGTGGTGTCTCAGCACGAAGAACTTTCACAACGGTGCATACTCAGGGAGAACACTTCTTGATAATTTAGTGAGAGATAATCTTATAATGCTACCGTCAATCAAAGCAAGATAAGATGCATAAAAGATAAAGATCACATGCAATCAATATAAGTGATATGATAAGGCCATCATCATCTTGTGCTTGTGATCTCCATCTCCGAAGCACCATCATGATCACCATCGTCACCGGCGTGACACCTTGGTCTCCATCGTAGCATCGTTGTCGTCTCGCCAATCTTATGCTTCCACGACTATCGCTACCGCTTAGTGATAAAGTAAAGCATTACAGCGCGATTGCGTTGCATACAATAAAGCGACAACCATATGGCTCCGGCCAGTTGCCGATAACTCGGTTACAAAACATGATCATCTCATACAATAAAATTTAGCATCATGTCTTGACCATATCACATCACAACATGCCCTGCAAAAACAAGTTATACGTCCTCTACTTTGTTGTTGCAAGTTTTACGTGGCTGCTACGGGCTTAAGCAAGAACCAATCTTACCTACGCATCAAAACCACAACGATAGTTTGTCAAGTTGGTGCTGTTTTAACCTTCGCAAGGACCGGGCGTAGCCACACTCGGTTCAACTAAAGTTGGAGAAACTGTCACCCGCAAGCCACCTATGTGCAAAGCACGTCGGGAGAACCGGTCTCGCGTAAGCGTATGCGTAATGTCGGTCCGGGCCGCTTCGTCCAACAATACCACCGAACCAAAGTATGACATGCTGGTAAGCAGTATGACTTATATCGCCAACAACTCACTTGTGTTCTACTCGTGCATATAACATCAACATATAAAACCTAGGCTCGGATGCCACTGTTGGGGAACGTAGTAATTTCAAAAAAATTCCTACGCACACGCAAGATCATGGTGATGCATAGCAACGAAACGGGGAGAGTGTGATCTACGTACCCTAGTAGATCGACAACGGAAGCGTTAACTTGGTTGATGTAGTCGTACGTCTTCACGCCCGACCGATCAAGCACCGAAACTACGGCACCTCCGAGTTCTAGCACACGTTCAGCTCGATGACGATCCCGGACTCCGATCCAGCAAAGTGTTGGGGAAGAGTTCGGTCAGCACGACGGCATGGTGACGATCTTGATGTACTACCGTCGCAGGGCTTCGCCTAAGCACCGCTACAATATTATCGAGGACTATGGTGGAAGGGGGCACTGCACACGGCTAAGAATATGATCACGTGGATCAACTTGTGTGTCTAGGGGTGCCCCCTGCCCCCGTATATAAAGGAGCAAGGGGAGGAGGCCGGCCGGCCCTATAGTCGCGCCAAGGAGGAGTCCTCCTCCTAGTAGGAGTAGGACTCCTACTAGGAGGGGGAAGGAAGTGGGGAGGGACAGGGAAAGGGGGGTGCCGCCCCCCCTCTCCTAGTCCAATTCGGACCAGGGGGGAGGAGGCGCGCGGCCCACCTTTGGCTGCCCCCCTCTCTCTCCACTAAGGCCCATATGGCCCATTACTTCTCCCGGGGGGTTCCGGTAAGCCTCCGGCTCTCCGGTTTTCTCCGAAATCACCCGGAACACTTCCGGTGTCCGAATATAGCCGTCCAATATATCAATCTTTATGTCTCGACCATTTCGAGACTCCTCATCATGTCTGTGATCACATCCGGGACTCCGAACTAACTTCGGTACATCAAAACTCATAAACTCATAATATAATTGTCATCGAAACCTTAAGCGTGCGGACCCTACGGGTTCGAGAATAATGTAGACATGACAGAGACATGTCTCCGGTCAATAACCAATAGCGGAACCTGGATGCTCATATTGGCTCCTACATATTCTACGAAGATCTTTATCGGTCAGACCGCATAACAACATACGTCGTTCCCTTTGTCATCGGTATGTTACTTGCCCGAGATTCGATCGTCGGTATCTCAATACCTAGTTCAATCTCGTTACCGGCAAGTCTCTTTACTCGTTCTGTAATACATCATCCCACAACTAACTCATTAGTTGCAATGCCTGCAAGGCTTAAGTGATGTGCATTACCGAGAGGGCCCAGAGATACCTCTCCGACAATCGGAGTGACAAATCCTAATCTCAAAATACGCCAACCGAACATGTACCTTTGGAGACACCTATAGAGCTCCTTTATAATCACCCAGTTACGTTGTGACGTTTGGTAGCACAAAAAGTGTTCCTCTGGCAAACGGGAGTTGCATAATCTCATAGTCATAGGAACACGTATAAGTCATGAAGAAAGCAATAGCAACATACTAAACGATCGGGTGCTAAGCTAATGGAATGGGTCATGTCAATCAGATCATTCAACTAATGATGTGATCCCGTTAATCAAATAACAACTCTTTGTCCATGGTTAGGAAACATAACCATCTTTGATTAATGAGCTAGTCAAGTAGAGGCATACTAGTGACACTCTGTTTGTCTATGTATTCACACATGTATTATGTTTCCGGTTAATACAATTCTAGCATGAATAATAAACTTTTATCATGATATAAGGAAATAAATAATAACTTTATTATTGCCTCTAGGGCATATTTCCTTTAGTTGACGCATTGAGCAGGAAGGCTTACTGCAACAGTTTGATTCTCAAGCCTTACCAACCGGAGCTTTGTGAAGCTTTCCGCAAACTCAATCTCCAAGTTGTTCCTCAAGGATTCCTTGCCAACCTCCAAGTCTCTCCTACTATGGAAGATCAGATTCGTGAGGCTCAACTTCTTGATGCTATGGTGAAGAAGGTGAATATTGGGATTGGCAAGAGTCAACCCAAGTACACGTGCTATCGTCTTGATGACAAGGATACTCTATTCTTCGAGGATCGCATTGTTGTTCCTAAGGGTGACCTTCGTAAAGTCATCATGAACGAGGCTCACAATTCACTCCTCTCTATTCACCCAGGAAGTACAAAGATGTACCAGGACCTCAAGCAGTCGTATTGGTGGACCCGAATGAAGCGCGAGATTGCTCGGTTCGTGAATGAATGTTATGTCTGCAGAAGAGTGAAAGCAGAACACCAATGACCAGCTGGTCTCCTCCAACCTCTTGCCATTCCAGAATGGAAGTTTGACCATATTGAGATGGACTTCGTGACTGGATTTCCCAAGTCCAAGCATGGCAATGATGCTATCTTCGTTGTCATCAACAAGCTCACTAAAGTGGCTCATTTTCTTCCTATCAAAGAATCTATCACAGCAGCTTAGTTGGCAGAACTATATACCTCCAGGATTTTCTGTCACGATCGGGTTTTCCAGACATAAATTTCCAGAAAATGGCCGTTGTGCTCACCAGCCCCAGGATTACTGTTAGCTGATGAGGCACCAACTTGTTACAGAAATTCCAAGCAAAAGTACAAAATGCGTAGTACAAGACCATTGTGGCCTATGAGTACATCAAATGGTTTTCTAGTGGTCGATGGCGGAAGCGGTTTGTGAGACATCAGTGTCTATGGGACTCCATTTCCCACAGGAACAGCTGACCAAGTTAACTCCTATCTTCGCGAGGCTGCTATCACCGTTGCTTAGTTTCCGGGGTTGTCACTGCAACGCTCCTCTCCATGCAGAAATCTGGCCAAGACAATAGCCAGGGACAAGCCAGTGAGTACTTTGAATGTACTCGCAAACATTATGAACACTGGGATAATATAATTGATAAACATGCACTGAAATATTCTATGATCACATCGTCAGACACAAATAAAATATCTTTTATGCATGCAAGCAGGTTATTTATATGCAACATGAATAAGCAATAATGGAGTGGGAAATAAAATGCCGTAGTAAATAAATAAATAAAAGCAATGCCACAGTCGGGCGTCTGAGCGACACCACATAAAGGGCTTTAAAAGAAATGCCACAATCGGGCGTCTGAGCGACACCACATAAAGGGCTTAAAAAGAAATGCCACAGTCGGGCGTCTAAGCGACACCACATAAAGGGCTTAAAAAGAAAGGCCACAGTCGGGCGTCTAAGCGACGCCACATAAAGGGCTTAAAAGAAATGCCACGGTCGGGCGTCTATGCGACACCACATAAAGGGCTTTAAAAGAAATGCCACAGTCGGGCGTCTAAGCGACACCACATAAAGGGCTTTAAAAGAAATGCCACAATCGGGCGTCTGAGCGACACCACATAAAGGGCTTAAAAAGAAATGCCACAGTCGGGCGTCTAAGCGACACCACATAAAGGGCTTAAAAAGAAAGGCCACAGTCGGGCGTCTAAGCGACGCCACATAAAGGGCTTAAAAGAAATGCCACGGTCGGGCGTCTATGCGACACCACATAAAGGGCTTTAAAAGAAATGCCACAGTCGGGCGTCTAAGCGACACCACATAAAGGGCTTTAAAAGAAATGCCACAATCGGGCGTCTGAAGCGACACCACATAAAGGGCTTAAAAGATAAATAATCACAATGAATATCCAGGAGGTAGAACCGTCCCAGGGATACTCGATAATACAAATAATGCAACGGGTTAGTCCATCACAAGATAATAATCATAATCTTCACAAGTCACAAGTCACGGTCCAAGTTCTGGTTTAACAATCTCTCCTCCGAAGACCGACACTAAGACCAACACTTGACCCATCCCAGACTGTAATCCTTAACCATGGACACGGCTATTCGAATAGGTTTAATAATCTCTGCAGAGGGTGTACTCTTTACCCACGAGTAACGGATTCCTTTAGTCCATCGGGACTAATTCCGTCTACGGTCTTTTAGTTGAAAAACACGCTAACTTGCACACACCAGCTTAACTCATCGGTGTCTGGAATCACCCACGACACTTGTTAAGCAAAACTCTAAGTGGGGAGGCTACAACCTCGCGTAGCATGGGATCAAATTTATATCGCGCGCTCTAAGGGGTGGCCTCCCCTCTCGGTCTCAACCGGAAACACCCATGCCCCCGGACCAGGTGGCATGCCTACCGGCTACAACCGATATCTTCCACCATGGCCTCTCTGTACGGTGTGTGCTTGAAAGGGGTTGACGACTTACTGAACCATACCCTACCTGCGGCAGGGACAAGTGGTAGTACATAGCAAGTATGGGGGTTACTGGAAACAAGACTCGGTCTACGGTCGACTCAGGAGGTTTATAAGTTCCCTGCATGACATGTAAACAAATATATTTCAATCAACAAAATCACCACTCAATATACCTTACCATGCCATACCGGACATAACCGTCCCGACGGGGACGGCGACAAGCTCACGCCTACCCAAGGCCGAGGCTTTCCCGGATTCCTTTCCGGCATGCATGCAAGGCACATGAGGATGATTACCATCACAATATATATTCATTTCCAACAGCAAGGAAATCACTGATATGCTTCCATGCAAATGATCATGTCACATGAAATAACAAGTCCTCCGAATAAGGTGGTGTTATAAACGTGTCAAATAACACACCAAAAACATTATGCCAGGGTTCAGAATGCTTGCCTTTAAGTTGTGGAGGGGTGAGGTGCTCTCCAAAACTTTTGAAAGTTTCTTCTCTCTCTCCAAAATCCTATTTTAAAATATATTTGAATTAACACACATTTCAAAAACAGTACAAAAAAGTTGTTTGGAAAATTTTCAAATAAATCTTAAAATAAACTAGACCAAATTTGAGGAAGGTAGGAAAAAGAATCAATTCATTTGGAGTTATATTTAAGAAAGATCGTATTACGGGTATGGTTTACGCCTCCACTTACTCCAGCGTGGACGGCGCGCGCCTCACTGACAGTGGGCCCGCCTGGCCCACTGGTCAGGTTTGACCAGTCTATCCCTCCCTCCTCTTCCTCTGCCCGAACGGAGGCGAGGCAACGGCGATCATCGCCGGCGAACGGCGGCTCCGTTCGGAAAGCTGAGGCCACCAGTGGATTCAGGGGGCCGAGGTGGTTACTCCGGTAGTCGTAGGGTCGTCGGAGGTGGAGGATATCGCCGGCGGCGAGCTCCACGGCGGAGGGAAGCTTCGGGAGCAAGATGGATTTGGGGCTACGGTGGTTCCCGATCAAAATTGAGTAGGGGGATGGGTTCACGGGAGGATGAGGAAGTTTCTGGCGAAGAGAATGGAGAGGGGGGCCTGGTGGTGCCGGAATGGCCGGGGCAGTGGCGGCGGCAGGAGTTACCGGAGATGGGAGAAAGCTCTCCTGGGTCGATTGGCGAGCTGGGGAAGCGTCATTGGGGTGGCCTGAGGTTGCCAGTGTGCGGGAACGGCCCGGGGCGTCCATTTATAAGCGAGGAAAGGCGGTTCCGCGGCGGCCGTGGATAAGCTTCCGGCGAACCGACGTTCTGTAGCAGCAGGGCATCGTGGCGGCGACGAGCGCTAGAGGACATGGCTGCGGATGAGCCCGCGCTGCTCCAGGGGCCAGGTGGCGAGCGGGAGGGGTTTGGGCGGCGCTGCCCGTGGCTGGAGCCACTGCGGACGCCGGTGTGCCGCCAAGAATGCCCTGGCGGCGGCGCTGTAGCGTGCCAGGGTGGTTTTGCGCGATGCTGCGAGGCGGGGAGTGCGTGGCGAGGTGCTGCCGTGTGGGCCAAAGCCAGGGGGGCCAGCGTGTCGGCTCGGGCGCGGCATCGTGCAATACGCGCGCTCTGGGCACGTCCAGTGCACGCACAGGAGATGTTCGACACAATGCCGCGGCATGCTACAGGTCGCAGGTGAGGTTGGGGTTTACCAGATCGAGGTTAGGAGCAACTGGGAGTCTAGTGGACATGCTAGTTTGATCAGAGGTGCAAGCTCACAGTGAAATGCCAAAACTCATGTCAAAACTGGTCATGCCTACAGGGTGCTCGATAGAATGCCACATGCACCTAGGCAACTCTTGGGGTGGCCAAAACTTCCAGATTGGGGTCTCTTCAGATGTACAAGAGGGTGGTGGGGTTAGTTGGTCAAATGCAGCAACTTGTTAGTGCAAGTTTTACAAAACTTCAATTCTGGACAGGAAATAAATAGCATTATTTCATGAACCAAAAATGATCCAAAAGGTGCATGCTCCTGGACTTAAGGGTTTAACATGGAGGACTACAAGTAGGAGAAATAATCAAGGGTTAAAGAGCAAGCAAAAATATGGTTGCTGTACAAACCATCAAGTTGGACCAGAATGAAGATGAGGTTGATTCACTCAAATTTTTCAAAGAACCACACCAGGTTTTTGCATAAACTTGAATCATATGCTACTACCAATATCCCATAATTTTGGTGGAGGCTAGAAAGAATTATTTAAATGGGTTGTAGTGCAAATTGCACTCTGGACCAGAGAAGAAAAATTGAGTGTAGAGCTCAAAATATTTCATGAATAAGAGATATTTTTGTATAAAAATGATTTAAAAACATCACATGACATCTCCAAATTTTTGTGGGAATTTTAGGTGAATTTATCAAATGGTTGTAGTTCAAATATGGCCATTTAACCTTGAAAAACCATTTTCAAGAAAGTAAAGATCAAGCAACTTAATTATTTAATTAGTTATATTAAATAAGGGAAAGTTTCTCTTGACAGATTAAATAAGTCCAATGACATATTTGAAAAGTTTTCTCTTTGGGAAAAACTCATCATAACTGGGAAGGAAATGATTTAAAAATCAAAATGGAGCTCAAAAATTCAAAGTTTTAATTCCTGGCAAAAAAAATTTAATTTAACTAAACAAGGCCAAAAAAATTTTGGGGTGTCACATTTTCTCCTTGCACGGCATTCCGAAGTTGATATCTTCAGATCGTGGAAGCATCTTTACCTCTAAGTTCTGGGATTCTTTTCAGAAGGCCATGGGCACCAACATTCGCTTCAGCACAGCCTTTCATCCTCAAAATAGTGGCCAAGTTGAGCGAGTCAATCAAATTCTAGAAGATATGCTCAGGGCATGTGTCATTTCTTTCGGTATGAAGTGGGAAGATTGTCTTCCATATGCCGAGTTCTCCTACAACAACAGCTTCCAAGTGAGTTCGGGCAAGGCCCCATTCGAGGTTCTCTATGGCAGGAAGTGCCGTACTCTTCTTAACTGGTCAGAGACTGGTGAACGCCAACTTCTTGGTAATGACTTGATCACAGAGGCTGAAGAAATGTGCAAAGTCATTCGTGAAAATCTCAAAGCCGCGCAATCGCGCCAAAAGAGTTACTATGATAGCAAGCATCATGACTTGGCTTTCGAGATCGGAGACCATGTCTACCTCCGCGTCTCTCCAATGAAAGGTACTCGTCGCTTCGGTATCAAAGGGAAGCTTGCCCCTAGATACGTGGGTCCTTTCAAGATCATTGGCAAAAGAGGCGATCTCACCTATCAACTTGAGCTTCCATCCAACTTTCCAAACGTGCACGACGTGTTTCACGTGTCTCAACTCCGCAAGTGTTTCAAGACTCCTGACCGCACCATCAACTTCGAAGAGATTGATCTCCAGGAAGACCTGTATTATCATGAGCACCCCGTTGCTATTCTTGAAGAAATATGAGCGCAAGACTCGCAACAAGTCTATCAAATTCCAGAAAGTCAAGTGGTCACATCATTCCGACCGTGAAGCCACCTCGGAACGCGAGGACCACCTCCGTTCTAAGTACCCGGAGTTTTTCCAGTCCTAGATCTCGGGACGAGATCCTTTCGTAGTGGTGGAGTGTTGTAACGCCCCGTATGTAACCTGCCATATTTGTATTCCAACTCTTGTCATTTCCGGGACTAAGTTATGATATTTCTTGTTGTCGAGTTTTTGTCTTCGTGTTGTTTTGTCTTTGTCTTGCATCTCATATCATGTCATCATGTGCATCGCATTTGCATACGTGTTCGTCTCATGCATCCAAGCATTTTCTCCGTTGTCCGTTTTGCATTCCGGCGCTCCAATGTCCTCCAGTGTCCCTTTCTACCCCTTTTCATGTGCAGATACTAAATGTTCTCGGGTTGGACCGGAACTTGCCAAGCAGCCTTGGTTTAGTACCGGTAGAACGCCTATCAAGTTTCATGCCATTTGGACTTCGTTTGATGCTCCAACGGTTAATCGAGGAACCGAAAAGGCCTCGTGTGTGTTGCAGCCCAACACCCCTCCAAACTGACCCAAAAACCCACCTAAACCCCCTCCATCATCTAGGTCGTTCGATCACGATCGCGTGGCCAAAAACCGTGCTCAATTTGGAGCCTCCTAGCTCCCTCTACCTATATATATAGACCCCCCCCCCTCCAAAATCTCGCGGATGAACCCTAACCATTTTCCCTCTCCGCCGCCGGACAATTCCTCCCACCGACGGACGCGTCCACTCCGCCCGCCGCCGCCATGTGGCAGAGTCCCATTTGCCGCCGACCGTGCCCACTTCACCGCACCGCCGGGCCCGCGGGGCCCATCACCGGCCCGCCCCCGGGCCGCTCCGGGCCGCGCCCCGCGCCGCCGCCCTGCGACTCGCCTGACCGCGCCGCCCCGTCTCCTCCCCCGCGCCGGCGAGCCTTCGCTCCGGCCGCCACCCGCCATCGCCAGTCGCCGCCGTTTGCCGCCAGCCACCGCGGGCGACCTCCCTGGTCGCCGTCGACGCAAGCAATCGCCCCGCGTCCCTCGCCGCCCACGGGTCCCGCTCCGACCGGCCGTCCTCCTCCTCCCCGGCGAGCCTCCGCATCGCTCCGGCCACTGCGGCTTCAACTCCGGCCATCCTTGATTTCCACGCAACCCCGATCCGGATCCAGATCTGGAAACCCTAACGGTTGACCTAATTTTGCCCCGTTTTAGTAATTTTTGCATATTTTGATCATGCCATAACTCTGCATCCCTGGCTCCGTTTTGGGCGTGTAGCATATCAAATTGTTCGGCTCGACGAGTACTTCATTTCATATCATTGCACCATGTTCATTTGAGCTCATCCTGATGCCCTAAATGTTGTTGCAAGAGTGCTATGCAATGTTAGTTTCAGATTCTTATCAGTAATTGGACATTTGTCATTTTTGGCATGATTAATGTGTGCCTTCTATGAACTAGAGCCCTACATGTGTTTTGAAGTATGCCATGCCATCTTTACAGGGGTGTATGCCATGTATTTTTGTGATCTCTGTGGTGACTAGCACAAGCATGCAAAGTACCCCTAGTAATGTTGCTAATTTCAGAGACTTAGAAATCTTCTAAGTCTTTGCCCTATCAATATTTTTATGCCATGTATTCATGTTGGTACAGAGTGATCCATGCCTCTTTTGAGCATGACCAATAAGGATGTTTTGTAGATATGGTTGTGATCTGTCCATCCATATCTTTGTTTGCAATTATGGAGCAGCCTAGCTGGACTCAATCGAGCTCTACTTTTGCTATAAAATTTTCCTGGCAGATTGTTTACATGTTAAGCGATTTTGCCGAGCTTGTTGTAGATGATCCGTGCATGCTATGTGATTGTTCTTGCCATGTTTAGCTTCTAGGACATGTCTACTTGCTGCGTGTATGCTTAGATTGTCATGCAATGCCTTGTGTTAGTGCATCGAGCTCGTGAACATGCCTACATGAATTTGTTTTGCCATGTTCCAGTTTTCTACTAAGTCTGAATCTGTTAACGAAAGTTGCTATGTTCACATGGTTGCCATTGTATTTTCTGATCCCTTTTGTCTTATGGTCAGTAAGGGACTTTTGTTGTATGCTTTGAGTAGCTTCATGAGATGCCTTGATTTGCCATGATATGTTCCTGACGCATGTTGTTATCTTGCTCTAAACATTGCTTCCTGATGTTAAATCCCTGACATGTTGTTATTTTCACTAAGTCTGTAACCTGTTATCCTTTGCACTTTTGCCATGCTTGTTTGAACCTGCTATTGAGTAAATTAGCCGTAGCTTAGTGTTCATCTTTTGTCAAGCATCTTAAGTGGATCCCTGCCATGTGATTTGTTGTCATGTTAGAGTGCAGTAGCTTGTTGTTCTTCATGTATTTAGATGGCCTCGTGCTGTTAATCGCAGATTGGTGTTATATTTGTTTTGCTTGCCATTTGCAAACCGTGCATCCGATTCCGGTGATCTTTATATCGATTTCGACCGAAATCAACTCATCTTTCTAGTGGCACTCTTGGTTTTCCAAGGTGAGGCCAGGTTCAATCTTTCCTTTCCGAAACATGCAAATGCATTTCATATCACATCCCGCATATCATGCCATGTTTTGCATCATATTGTTTGTGCATTGCACGTGGTTGATTGTGTCTCCCTTTGCTTGTGTTATTGCTTTGGGTAGAGCCGGGAGACGAGTACGTGATCGAGGAACCCGTTGAGTATGCTTATGAGGATCAAGCTAATGTCAACTCGGAGAAGTTTGCAGGCAAGATGACCATACCCTCGAAATCACTTCTATCTTTGCTTGCTAGATGCTCGCTCTATTGCTACGCCTATGCTACGATACCTACCACTAGCTTATCATGCCTCCCATATTGTCATGTCTCTAATCCACCTTGTCCTAGCAAACCGTTGTTTGGCTATGTTACCGCTTTGCTTAGACCCTCTTATAGCGTTGCTAGTTGCAGGTGAAGATTGGAGTTTGTTCCTCGTTGGAACATGTTTATTGTTGGGATATCACTATTATATCTTGTCTACTTTAATGCATCTATATACTTGGTAAAGGGTGGAAGGCTCGGCCTTATGCCTGGTGTTTTGTTCCACTCTTGCCGCCCTAGTTTCCGTCATACCGGTGTTATGTTCCTTGACTTTGCGTTCCTTACACGGTTGGGTTATAATGGGAACCCCTTGACAGTTCGCCTTGAATAAAAATCCTCCAGCAATGCCCAACCATGGTTTTACCATTTGCCGCCTAGCCTCTTTTTACCCTTGGGTTCCGCGGACTCAAGGGTCATCTTTATTTTAAACCCCCAGGCCAGTGCTCCTCTGAGTGTTGGTCCAATTTGTCAGCCGTCGGTGGCCACCACAGGCAACTCTGGGCTGGCCTACCGGAAGTTTGGACGATCGGGTATGGCCTGAGAACGAGATATGTGCAGCTCCTATCGGGATTTGTCGGCACATTCGGGTGGCTTTGCTGGTTTAGTTTTACCATTGTCGAGATGTCTTGTAACCGGGATTCCGAGTCTGATCAGATTGTCTTGGGAGAAGGAATATCCTTCATTGACCGTGAGAGCTTGTGATGGGCTAAGTTGGGACACCCCTACAGGGATTTGATCTTTCGAAAGCCATGCTTGCGGTTATGGGCAGATGGGAATTTGTTAATGTTCGGTTGTAGAAAACCTGAAACTTAACTTCATTTAAAATGAATCAATAGAGTGTGTGGCCGTGATGGTCTCTTTTCGGTGGAGTCCGGGAAGAGAACACAGTCTCGTGTTATGCTTGAAGGTAGGTTGCTATAGGATCACTTCTTGATCATAGTTTATCGATCGTGCCTTTGCCTTCTCTTCTCGCTCTCATTTGCGTATGTTAGCCACCATATGTGCTAATGCTTGCTGCAGCTCCACATTATACCTTTTACCTCTTCCTATAAGCTTAAATAGTCTTGATCGCGAGAGTGTGAGAATGCTGAGTCCCCGCGACTCACAGATTACTTCCAAAACCAGATGCAGGGACCGATGATACCGCTCTAGGAGATGCGACTGAGCTCAAGTGGGAGTTCGATGAGGACTCAGGACGATACTACGTTTCTTTTCCAGACGATCAGTAGTGGTGCCAAGTTGGGGCGATCGGGAACTTTGTTGCATTTGGGGTTGTCATTATTTTGGTTCCGTAGTCGGACCTTGATTGTATCTGGATGAATGTAATGTTATTTATGCTATTGTGTGACGTGGCGATTGTAAGCCAACTATGTATCTCTTTTCTTTTTTCAGTACATGGGTTGTGTGAAGATTACTCCACTTGCGACATTGCTTACAATGCGGTTATGCCTCTAAGTCGTGCTTCGGCACGTGGGAGATATAGCTGCATCGTGGGCGTTACATAACCCCTTTATTCATTTTCATTGTCGGTGGGCAGGGCTTGGGCACAGTTCATCAGCGTCACTCCAGGCCAGTGGAAACGAAAGCTGAGATGGTATCGACCCAAGGTAAGTAATTAAGTAGTACTAGCTAGCTAGCTGCCATCTCTTTAATTATCATGCTTGATTAATTATTATCTGATCAAATTCCATTCTTGTAAAGGCCCTGAAGCAGGCGTTTGCGAGAACATTCGCATGATGGTGTCCGAAAAGAGCAGATCTCAAAGACAGGACTGGGTACGTTTGTCAGAACACTATTTACCATTTTTACACCATTATTGATATCTAGTCACACAACTAATACACATGCATATTGATCTGCTTCTTAACAGTTCAGAGAGATGCGGGAGCAGCTCCTAGCAGAGGAGCGCATAGAAGCAATTCAAGAGGAAATAGCAGGATTTTTGCTCGACCAGGTCATAGATCCCAAAAGAGAATACTATTACCGGCTACCGCCCCCATGAACCACTTTCTATTGTCATCGTGCTCCGAAGGCACCAATTAGGCTAATGTCACTGGCTCCGAAGGCACCAATTAGGAGAAATTGTATATAACTAGCTAATTGTGTGTGTATATATATATATACATGTGTGTATATATGTGTGAATTAATGGTGGTTGTGAGACATTCGACGATATATATATATATACACACACATAATGTGTACAATATGTAGTATCATAAAATACCAGCAAACGAAAAAGAATTAAATAGAAAACACAAAATTAAATGAAAAAGAAATCATAAACCCACCCCCCAACCTTTTAGTACCAGTTGGTGTCACCAACCGGTACTAAAGGGCTCCCTGCCCCCGGAGCTGGCTCGTGCCATGTGGTTGCCATTTAGCACCGGTTCGTGCTGAACCGGTACTAAAGGGGAGGGGGGCTTTTAGTGCCCACACTTTACTGCCGGTTACCGAACCGGCACTAAAGGGCATTATGAACCGGTGCAATTGCCCGGTTCTGCACTAATGTGCATATATAGAAACATGCAAACAAATTTTGCTCCACACTATTGGTGCTTTCATTCGTGAAAAAGAAAAAAGAAGAAAACACTACGTCAGCCGGAGGACGACGGAATCGCCGGTGTATCCACACATTTGTATGCTAAAGGCTGTTAGTGCCGCCAAGTGCAAGTTCCAGGTGGAATCTCTCATCTACAATTGATACAATATACGGCACATGCTGATGCTGACAGTTTTGTAAATTTATGTTTTAGCTTATTCACTCTATAATATACTCGCTCCAATCCAAAAAAGTGTCTCGGCTTTGAACAAAAGCTGCCACACTTTTTTGGATTGGAGGGACGAGGGAGTAGTCGTTTGCCAACAAAACTGTTGGAGGTCCAACAGATAAAGTGGTTATTGCCTAGAACCAGAAAGTTAGTCGTGACCAACAGTTTTATTTTTGGTTAAGAACGTTCCAGTTATCATTTGGATTAGGAAAAAAAACTGATTTGGTAGCCTGGTACTAATTCCATGCTCTATTTCATTGCTCTTAGCACTCATATTCCCCATTTTCACACATGTACGTGCTCCATTTTGTTTGATACCATGTAAAATTAAGAAACATCCGACATCTGATTACCAAGACTTCCTATTTGTATACGTGCATATATAAAATATTTTGAAAGGAGTTTTCGTTACCTATTGCCTAGAAAACTAGCACTTGCATTTGCACAGGTTAATGACTGCTGTAGTTTAATGTACGTTTGTGAAGTTAGATTTTTCACTTCCGAAGTACATATAATATGTACTTATGTATTTGTGAAATAGACATAACATCTACGTCAAATATTCCATTATAATGGCTACAATATTGACATTATTAATTCAATTTCTCATATGTGGTAGCATTTCTCAAGACAAAATATTTCAAGTCTTTCTAACAGTAATATTTGCAGGAACCTTCTAAAGTTTTCAATATTTTCAACATAAAATATTTGATTATAGAATAAAATGTCATTAATAAATATAAGTTTACATGTTTCAAAAATAGTGACTAGCCCGTGCAGGTGCACGGGTTGATGACTAGTCTATCTATCTTTCTATCTATCTATCTATCTATCTATATCTATCTATATCTATATCTATATACCTATACTAATTATAGACTTCCTAGAAATTCCACCGTTAATTAGAAATTACGAGCCGTAGATCTGAGATGGGTCCAAATTATTACGGTGTAGATTAACTTTCATAAAAAAACGACAAACCTTTCAGCCAGATTAGTACGTCCAAAAATAAATACGCTACAAAGCCCAACATCTTTGAAGCCCAAGGAGATGCCCAAAATTCTCACGCACACACTCTCTCTCAATCTATCAATCTCTCACGTCTCTCTTTCTATCTCAGGTCTTTCTTTGCCTGAAAAAAAATATCTCATGTCTCTCTTCCTCCCCACATGAAAAACAGATCAGGCCGTCGCTCCTATAGGTCTCCATCAGACGCTGCCGTTCCCAACCGCAGCAGCATCCAGCATCCCCAACGGCCTCTCTTCTCTTCCTAATCCTTTTTCTATATGAGTCTTATCTTTGGGACGTTTTTGCCTCCAGTCTTTCATCCACGCTGGAATCGATCTGAAAAAACTAGGTATGACTTACGACATGATCCAACCCACCCTCTACTACTCTTTGGTATGGTTCGATCTATTAATTATCCACTGCTGCTTGTGATTCAGATTTTAACTTCTGGCCACACAGTGATCCAATATATATTCTCAGGACCGAATCTGTCCAATATGGTTGATGCATCGGAGGAGGTGTACCATGTACCACAACAGTTTGAAGCAGATTGTGCTGATCACTCCTGCGTCCCGTTAGCACGCAAGTAACTGGGTATCCTTGAATTTCCTGATTTGGATAATTTCTACTCCTAAAGTTTATCTCTAATACTCTGTCCAGAAGGTTGGTGCTAGCTCTGCAATTTTGAAAGGCTGATTTGTGGCAAGTGTGTGTACGTAAACTTGGATTTGTGGTGATTTTGTAAGGCTGATGATGATGGCGGATGATATAGGCTGATTTATTTCCATCCTCTATGAGGCACTTCTGCCTGGCCGTTTCCTATGCCATAATCCCAGCTGCTTAGTGTGTACCTCTCAATGGCCACGTACCTGTTGGGGAAAACCTCTCGGCGACTCCAATGTTCGATTACAATCTCTCTACTAGGTATACCATAGATCATGAAGTGTGGCATCGAGAACCTCAGCACACTGCAGGAGAAGACCATGAAGATCAGCAAGGAAGTGGTAGGCGGTGTGCTTCAATCTCTTCTACGAGGTTTCTACTATTGATTGATTTTTTCTATTATCTCATGTCATATCTGTGAGTGTTTTATTGCAGTTGCATGTATCATGAAGGTTGGTCAAGAAGGTGAGAGACTGCTGCTACTTAAAGGCCAGGGTGGCCTGCAACCACTAAGAAGACACCCAGCATGCATGTTCCTTGCAAGCAGAAGCAGCATGACTTTGCCGTCAATAAGATAACAAGGATCAAATCGATCACCATCTACATGTGTTACTACTCTCAGCAGAGTGGAATAAATGTTTGTAAAGTAACCTTTTCTCTGTCCGGTTCAAATCATCCCTCCTACGTTTAGTCGTTTACCTGTTGGACATGCTCACCATGTGTTTGAGATAATGTTTAGAGAAATTGCTACACCTGTGTTATTTTCTTTTCAGATGATTCCCGTGATCTATACTTTTACAAGGAAAACATTATATATAAGCATCGGATATATCCTTTGAATCAATGCACGAGGTCCTGAATTTAATTTAGGATACGGTGAAATACATGGTATATTATCCAACAGTAGGTACTGTTGCGCCGATCGATATCTTTTCTATACATACATGCTATATGTTATGCAGATTTTACCGCTGGAAGTAAATTATTGTATAGATTCTGTATACTAATTAACTACCAGTACCTCTTGTGTTGCATGCAGATTAAAAAATTTGTGTACTGGCCATTGTTTTCTTATAGACCCTCATCTATCATATTTTCTGCTACAAATTTGGTGCAGGTAAGTCCATAGTTCTGTGGATACCACATCGGCATGTCCAGAATTATTAATTTGTATTCTTTCAGCACCCACATGGTCTAGAAAGACATGTTTACATTTTAGTTCTATTTCTTTCCAACTTACATGAATGAATTGCGACATTGGCATTGAAGGAACGGTCAAGAGAGAACAGCAGAAAGATCAGTTCGTTTTCTCCTATTATACATGGATATGATACCTTCTCACGTTCTACTCCTAAATAGTTCGTGGTTTGGTCCCCTTTTCATAGTTCCCAGTTTCGTTCTTCTCTTCATCATCTATCTCTTACCAAGTTCTAGGCGTGAACCTATGAAATTATGATATCTAACATGTATTATTGCTTTGCTACCTAGATTGTTCTGACTGTGCCTTGGCCTTGACTTAGATGAAAAAGAGTTAGTTCTTTGGTGTCGTGCCTAGCTACAGTTGGTTGTTTTGTAAGTTGCAAGGTATCTCATAAGGCACATGAACGGATATTCATGATACTAATTTGGATCTCCATGCCGTGGGGTAGAAAGGACAGAAAGGAGCAGCAGGATAGCCGGTCCAATATTGAGCAGATATTGTCTTCAGGATCACTACCTCGGTGCAAGCATCCTCTTCCCCATGCCTCCTGATTTGGTCATGGTGGTTAAGAGGTATAATACTATAATCATGCCCAATTGGATAAGAATCCTATGTTTCATGCAATTTCTTTGAGTTGATTTCCTCTGCAGAAGAATTTACGTGCAGGCTGTCCTCGCTAGGAGGGAAATTTGATCATGTGTGCTGTTAGTAGGTCTTCGAGAACTAATAGTTTTTTGTACAAAAAATCAGGAGCTTCAATCTATTCGCTCGCATGGCAAGCGACTAGCTCTAGCAAGATGGGTTCTATTTCAATTACAGCTTAGAGATAACGTTTTCTGGAACTAAACGCTTACGCTTATGTTATTTGGATTGCCGCAGACAGATGATTAGGTTGTCTCTTAGTTTTTTTTCATGTTATATAAGAGCCTATTGAATAGTTCTTTGCCCCGGATCCTTAGTGTACGCTGAAAGTGCGTTATATCGACTAGAGGGGGGTGAATAGGCGATTTTTATGAAAGTCTTCAAGACGTGGAAGTTATGAAGACAAACGGTAGAAATAAACCTATTACCCTGCAGCGGAAGTTAGACTACACTAGGCAAGCCATAGTCAAGTATTCAATAGAGTGAAAGCACAATGACTAATAGCAGCAATGTAGTAAGGATCAGGTAGGAACATATTATGAAGCCAAACAGAACACGCAGTCACTCAGTGAAGATAAAAGATAGTGCAATCATACAATGACTTCACAAGGAGTAAGAGTACGTAAAGAGAAGGGAAGGATGAAACCAGTGACTCGTTGAAGACAATGATGTGTTGGACCAGTTCCAGTTGCTGTGACAACTGTACGTCTGGTTAGGGCAGCTAGGTATTTAAACCTGAGGACACACAGTCCCGGACACCCAGTCCTGAACACGCAGCTCACGACACCCAGTCCTCATCGTATTCCCCTTGAGCTAAGGTCACACAGACCTCGCCTAATCACTGTGGTAAGTCTTCAAGGTAGACTCCCCAACCTTCACAGACTTCGTTCACCGACGATCCACAATATCTCTTGGATGCTCAGAACGCGACGCCTAACCGGCTGGAGGATTCACAGTCCTCAAGTGTAATAAGTCTTCAGATCACACAGACAAGAAGACTTAAGTGATGCCTAATTCTCTTTGGCTCTGGGTGGTTAGGGCTTTATCCTCGCAAGGAATTCTCTCTCAAAAGCTTCGAGGTTGGTTGCTCTCAAACAACAAAAGCCGTACACTAACTCTGAGCAGCCAACCGTTTATGGTTGTAGGGGGTGGGCTATTTATAGACACTAGGCAACCCGACCTGATTTGTCCGAAATGACCCTCGGTCACTAAGGAACTGACACGTGTTCCAACGGTCAGATTTCAAACTCACACGGCAACTTTACTTGGGCTACAAGCAAAGCTGACTTGTCCGACTCTGGACAAGATTCACTCTCACAGTCTTCACTCGAAGACATAGGTTTTGGTTAAGCATCACTTCAGTCATTCTGACTGGTTCTCTTGGACCCCACTTAACAGTACGGTGGTTCCTATGACTCAACAAAGAAGAAGAAAAAGAACTACGAAAGATCTAAGTCTTCGAGCTCCATAGGCTTCATGCGATGTCTTTTCTTGTCATAGTCTTCAATGTGAATATCTTCATATACCACCTTTGACTTCAATGTCTTCATACATTTTTAGGGGTCATCTCGCGTGGGAAAACCGAATCAATGAGGGACTTCTACCTGTGTTATCCTGCAATTCTCACAAACACATTAGTCCCTCAACTAGGTTTGTCGTCAATACTCCAAAACCAACTAGGCGTGGCACTAGATGCACTTACAATCTCCCCCTTTTTGGTGATTGATGACAAACTAGTTGAAGTTTTCAATGGGGAATATAATATGTGAAATTGTAAAGGATAAGGAATTCTCTTCATAAGTTGCAAGGGCTCCCCCTGAAGATGTGCATATAAGTAATTTGCTTTTGGAATGCAAATGCACATGGCAGGTTGTGCTTGTGGAGATCCTCTTCAACTTATGATGACAATCCACTATGCATGTGAAGGTATGTGAAGATAATGACATGCATAATGGAAAATGGACGTCTGCAAAATGATCTAAGTGCGGAATTTATCGTCGCACATGCGGAATTTATCATCGCATCACAAAATGGCAAATAGGTAGCAGATGACCATCGAGTTTAAGTGTTACAACTCAAAGAACCAAATGTATCAAAACGAGAGTTGTAAACACGAAGCAAAATATGAAGCACCCACCCATATGGACCCGCTTGAAGACTATTAAACTCATATGCTTCTCCCCCTTTTGTCAGTAAGGACCAAAAAGGTTTGAAGACATAGAGCCTCTACTCGTTCCCATGAAGAGTAGATGAAGCAGCAGGGTCATTGCTAGTGTTTGGCGGTGCAGAAGAGCTTGGAGCAGTGTCGAAGCGTGCTGAAGGAGGCGGCGGTGAAGTAGCATCATCGTCATCCTCGATCACTCTGGCATTTACAGTTGCAGCAGAGGAAGAGAACTCAGAGTCTTCAAGAGATGGACTTCGTCGCAGCACTGCCATTCGAGGAGGTGTGGAGTCAAACTTGAAGTGCTCAGAGAAGCCATCCTCTTGAAGATCATCTTCAGAACACATCAGCATCAGCCCTTTCCATGTGCGTCGAGAGGTTTCATGAGCAACAAAGGCATTCTTGATGGCAAGATTGCGAATGCGATTAACATCCACTAAGAGCCTTTGCATTTGACGCTTCAGCCAGTCATGATGCCTATCCTGTTTCTGATGAAGAGCCACAAGAAGCTCTCGGTCATTGAGAACACGAGTGCGCTTCTTGGCTCGTGGGGCAGTTGTACTGTCAGTGGCTTCAGTGAGAGCAGGATGCGGTGCACGTGTAGTGCCAGCCAAAGGATACACACGAGTGACTGCTTCAACTCCTTCAATGTTTTGAGAAAAACTTTGATGCTCTGCATTCTGAAGGCTTAGAGGTTCCTTGGCAGGCTCAGGATGGATGGCTTCAATACACATATCCACATCAGGCAGAAAAATCCGATGATTGCGAGCAGATGGCTGATATGAGATAGCGGAGTGAAGTTTGACCAGCCGCATTACCCATGGGGCGTAGAACTTCAAGCCAAACAGATCAGAGCCTGATGCAGCAAGTTGGCGAATGAAGAAGTCCTGTGCATTAAAGCATTTACCATGAAGAATATAGAATACCAAAGTCTTCATTGCACCTTCCAGCTTGGCATGTGGAGAGTGCCCTTTGATGGGCCAGAGAGTTCTCCTTATGATGTGATAAATAGTCCTTGGCAGATACTCTAGGTCTTCAACGAAGAACTCTTTGGGATTTGAAGCATCTTGGGACAATGGCTTCATCATACTGAGCATTTGACTCATGTTAGGTTCAGACTTCTGAAAGATGCTCTCCACAGCTTCACTGTGAAGTTGACAGCCAGATTCGTATAGATCGCCGGGAGTGGGTAGACCAGTGAGCTCAATGATGTCAAAGGCTTTGGCTTCGTGATGAACGTTTCCTGTCATCCACTCCAGGACCCAAGTCTTCGGATCTCTGTTATACCCGCGGATGTGAAGTGTGGCATAGAATTGGAGAAGCAACTCTTCATTCCAATGCTCTTGGTCAGTGACGAACGGCAGCAACCCAACCTCTTTGAAGCAATCCAGAGCTTCTTCCAGACAGGGCAGATCAGCTGTTGCTTCAATGTCAAGACGCTTGTGTGGGAAGATGCGACCTTGATTGTAAAGAATGCAGGAGTAATAGCTTCGCTGTGGATAGCTCCAGAACCGATTAGATGATATTCTTTCCCTTGAGTAGGGGTTCCTGGAGCTATTGAAGAATGTGTTGTCTGCTCTGAAGCCATTGATATTGAAGGATCCAGGTGCTGATGCAGGACCTGGGAACCTGGGCAATCTTGGGATTGGCTTCTGTACCTGAGGCATGTGCTCAACATGATAGTCGAACTGAAGACCGGCAGCAGGCGCAGGAATAGAAGCAGTGGGATCGGTGGCTTCGCTGACTTCTGGTGCTTTTGTTGGTGAGGGCTCCACATTAGCTTCATCCATGACAACGTCAGTGGCTTCATTGGTGTTGGTGGTGGCAGCCTCAAGATTTTCAACCTCCACTTGACAAGCTGGAGGGTCGGTCACAACCACGTTCTCCTCGAGAACCGCTTCTTGGTGGGATAGGGGAGTAGCAGCTTGTGGGACTTCTTCTTCGTCGGATGATGCAGCCGGAATGTCTTCAGCAGCTTCAGCTTCAGACGCAGAGACTGGAGGCCTTGGTCCTTTGCGAAGCCTGCGCAACGCAGGCGACGCCTGTGTAGTTGGAGTTGGCTGGGCCTCAAAGTCTTCTTCCTCTTGTGGGCGATCAGCCCATGAAGCATCCTGAGCGATTGGCGTCAGAGGACGACCAATGCTGATGAGTTCGCTGTGCTCGAGCTGAGGAAGGACTGCACCATCTTCTACATGGTCATGGTGACCAATGTCTTCAGCAGCGATGGGATCAGCTGCTGGAAAGTCTTCAGCTTCACGAGCCTCTGTGAAAGCAGGCTCATGGATAGTCAGTTGACGTTCTGGTGGTTCAGTGTCAGGGTGAACCATGGAAATGGGTTCAACAATCAAGGGCTCTGTGTGAGCGGCCCGTTCCTTCTTGGTCTTCCTCTTCTTCTTGAAGGGGGCAGTAGGAGAGGCTGCAGGATGTTTCCTTTTTCTGGCTTCAGCCTCAGCAGTCCTCGTCTTCTTCAGTTCTAAAGCGGTTGACCTGGCCTTTGGCTTCGGGCCAGTCATGCTAGTTGGGAAGACAATGGTATCTGCTTCCGGCCTTGGTGCGTTGGGTTCAGCCGTAGCGGGCTTCTTCTTTTTCTTCTTTGCAGCCATCCTTGGGTCGATGCCAGGACGCCAAAGGGCCTTGCGCTTCTCAGCCTCATTGTAGGCTTGCACACATCTGTCAGCCAGAACCTTCATGCGCTCACGAGAACCCTGAGTTTTTGCACGTTTCTTGAGAAAGGCTTCCTTGAGCTCGTGCAGCATAATCTTGAAGTTCTTCACCTCTTGCACGCTGAGCTTGGCCATATGCTTCTTGAACTGAGATTTCTCAAAGTCAATCTTCTGCTTCAGTTCAACAATGCGTTGGGCGATAGCTAACTCTGAAGCAATGGCGCCATGGAAGGCGACATTGAGGCCAATGGGTAGTTGCAGATCTTCGAAGCTGGTGTTTGGTGTGTCAAACCACTCATCAATGAAGTTGTGGATGATTGTTACATCAAAGAGAGGCAGATCATTGAAGATTTCTGCTTCTTCTTTGCTCTTGATGAGTTGCTCAAGAGCGTCATCTGCAAGATCTTCATCACTTGATAGATCAATGGCATCATTGCGCAGAATGGCAGCAGCTGTTAGCTCTTGGCTGGTGTGTGGCAGAGGCATCTTGACCTTCTGGGGCTTGGAGATGCGTGACAAATCTTCAGACTGCACACTGTCTTCAGGAGGTGCAGTTGCCAGAGGCTTCGCCCTTGAGATTTTTGGAGCAGAGGCAGGCTTTGAAGCTTTAGGCTGCTTCTTTGGCTTCGGCGCTGCAGGCGCTTCATCTGATTCAGCTTCATCTGCAGGCTCATCCACGGCTGTCCCTTGAACCAAGATATGGGTGATGAGACCTTCAAGGTTGTAGAAAGGACCGACGACATTGGGTTCTGCATCACGTGTGCCGTCAGCCCTTGGAGCAGAAGGACCAGGGTTGAAGTCTAGTCCCAATGTCTTCTTGTTCTGCTTTGCTGAGTTCTGGGCAAACTGGAAGTTGCGCTTGAACAGAATGTCGTCACGACACCATAGCAGGGACGATGGGTCAGCACTCGCAGGCTGTGGTCCACGGACCATGCAGGGATAGAAGCCTTGTTCAATGGCTTCATCTCTAGTCACGGGTTGAAGATTTTTGTAGAGGATGTCTCCCCATGGTCGCTTGATGGCATTCTTTTCAGCATATTCCTTGTTCACAAATCTGTACTTGAACCACTGTTCTGCCCAATAGCGTCGAATCCATTGGATTCGCGTCTTGTGCTGATTGTAATCCTCTTCAGGATCTGTCTTGTACAGCTCTGAGAGGTCATCGGGCAGATCTCTTGATGTTTCTCCTCGACGCTTTCTGCCACCCTTCCTTGCTGATTTCTCTAAAGCCATGAACTTTAAACTGAAAGGCTTCAATACGTTCAGAGGCTTCAAAGGTTTTCGCTTGCTGGACAAACAGGAACTGGCTTCGGGAGAATTTATGTGATGCTGTAAGAATTCTGCAAATGAATGCAGACTATGAGAACTAAGGGATTCTCCCACGGACATGTACCTGTGACAGCATTAAGGTACGAGGGAAGGGGAAGAGGTCATATGCATTCTCAGAAGATTTTGAAGATAAATCAGTTTAGAAGACATTGACCTCATCGTGCGAAGACATTCACTCATAGATAAGGAGTTGGTTCCAAATTTGTATGAATCCACGGATCAGTACAAGTGAGGAATCTAACTACTTTGTGAAGCATAAGTGAATATACTAGGCATGTTATGAGATGCAGTATGAAAGAGATCCAACTTGTGTGAATAGAAACTGCTTGTGGTAGAAAGTGATAAAGCTATAGGATCAAAGAGGCCGTAAAAAGGAGGTTTTATTTACCACGCGAAGAACTGCTAGACGGAGTGGAAGAGGAGGCCGAGCAGTTCGATCGTCCGTGCCCTAACTTGGTGACGGAGGACACCTACGGCGACGGCGGAGAAGGCGATGTCCGCGGTCGGCGTGAAGACGGCGTCGGAGAGGTTGCGGTAGCGAAGCGCTTCGTCGCCGGCGTCGTCGAGGGCTAGCGGTGGCACTAGGGTTCATGCGAGAGTGGAAGAAGAGATAATGACTGCTATGAGGTGTGTATTTATAGGTACAGGGGCGGCACTGCATTATTACACATGTGCCCCTGGCGATTCGCATCTGAGGAACACGTGGCCATCATGCAGCATATTGGGGTTTGTTCCACGTCCCACGCACGCCTGGATTGTCAGGTGGTCGTTCCCACTTCTTCGGGTTTCAGGTGGAGGAATGAGCATTGAAAACGGACTTAATGGTTGTCTCTGTATCTTCTGCTGACAAGGACGCAGAGAAGACATTCGACAGTTTCAATAGAATTCATATGATTTGGAGAGATAGAGTTTGAGATAGAAAGCATAGAGAGGTTACGGTCAGATCACATTCACTTAGTTCAGAAGATTCAACAAGAAGACATAGCTATAAGTGAATGCTGTAGAGGACAGAACACTAGTATATATATATATATATATCTATATAATCAATATAGTGAAGATAATCATGAAGATATGTTGGGATTGAAGCCAAACCAAATGTGAAGACATAGCAAATGTAATGCCATGAGTGAAACACTTCAAACAGAACATTTGGTGGTGGCGTTACCCACCGTATAGGAAGTATTAGACCCAGACACGGCGCACAATTATCGTGGCGCTCCGAAGTCAAATTCCACATTAATGTATTCACACTTAGAATGTATGTCTTCATTGATTGAAGATATACTTTACTTCGTGTGTTGCACATCTAAGTCATAAATATGCATAAGTGTTAGGATGTGTGCCTGATCACAGGACATTTGAGGATTCCAGGATATTTAGCTCACACCGTAACTTGCAAAATCTCTTCTCATCCAAGGGCTTGGTGAAGATATCTGCCAATTGCTCTTCAGTGTTGACGTGTATGGTATCAATATCTTCCTTCACAACATGATCTCTGAGAAAGTGATGACGAATCTCAATGTGCTTTGTCTTCGAGTGCTGAACTGGGTTGTTGGCAATCTTGATGGCGCTTTCATTGTCGCAGTAGAGTGGCACTTGCTTCAGATGAATGCCATAGTCCTTGAGTGTTTGCTTCATCCACAGAAGCTGAGCGCAGCAAGATCCAGCAGCAATGTATTCAGATTCAGCAGTGGAGAGAGATACACAGTTCTGCTTCTTTGAAGACCAACATACAAGTGATCGTCCCAGAAAGTGACATGTGCCTGATGTAGATTTGCGATCTACTTTTTCACCAGCATAATCAGCATCCGAGAATCCAACCAGATCAAACTCTGAGCCCTTTGGATACCATAATCCTAGAGTTGGGGTGTGAGCCAAATATCGAAGAATTCGCTTCACAGCTAAGTGATGCGACTCCTTTGGTGCCGCATGGAATCGAGCACACATGCAAACACTAAGCATAATATCTGGCCTAGATGCACATAGATAAAGCAAAGAACCAATCATGGAGCGGTATACCTTTTGATCGAACTCTTCACCATTGTCGTCGGGACCCAGATGATGCTTGGCTGGCATTGGCGTCGTGAAGCCTTTGCAGTCTTGCATACTGAACTTCTTCAGACAATCTTTGAGATACTTCTCTTGAGATATGAAGATGCCGTTGTGTTGCTGTCGTATCTGGAGACCGAGGAAGAACTTCAGCTCTCCCATCATGGACATCTGATATTGCTCTTGCATCATATATCCAAACTCTTCACTGTACTTCTGATTGGTGTAGCCGAAGATAATGTCATCCACATATATTTGGCACACAAACAGTTCACCATCATATATCTTCGTGAAGAGAGTGGGGTCCAGGGAACCAGGTATGAAGCCTTTGCTCTTCAGGAAGTATTTGAGTGTGTCATACCAGGCCCGAGGGGCTTGTTTGAGGCCATACAGTGCCTTGTTGAGCTTGTATACCATGTCAGGATGTTTTGGATCTTCAAAGCCAGACGGTTGTGCAACGTACACTTCTTCTTCAATCTTTCCATTGAGAAAGGCGCTCTTCACATCCATTTGATATAGAAGTATGTTGTGATGATTGGCATAGGCCAGCAGTATGCGTATGGCTTCAAGTCTAGCCACAGGAGCAAATGTTTCATCGAAGTCAATGCCTTCCACTTGAGTATATCCTTGAGCAACGAGACGAGCTTTGTTTCTGACAACTTGACCATGCTCATCTTGCTTGTTGCGGTATATCCATTTGGTGCCTATTATGTTGTGCTTCAGAGGATCAGGACGCTTAACCAGTTCCCATACATTATTCAGCTCAAACTGTTGAAGCTCTTCTTGCATAGCTTGAATCCATTGAGGTTCCATGAAGGCTTCTTCAACTTTCTTGGGTTCTGTTATTGAGACGAATGCAAAGTGCCCACAGAAATTTGCCAGCTGAGTTGCCCTTGATCAAGTGAGCGGACCGGGTGCATTGATGCTGTCAATTATTCTCTCAATCTGCACTTCATTGGCAACATGAGGATGTACAGGGCGAAAGTTTTGCTCTTGTTGATCATTGTCATTGTTAGTGGGATTGTCTTCAGGCTGAGCATTGTCTTCAGGTTGATTAGGTGCGGTGATGATAAGTTCCCCTTTAGGTTGAGCTTCAGAGGGTATGATTTCTCTGGTTCCCATAAGCTTGATTGATTCGCTGGATGGAACTTCATCTAGCATATTTGGGAGGTGCTCTCTTTGTGAACCGTTAGTCTCATCAAACTGCACATCCACTGTTTCACCCACTTTATAATGAAAGAGATTGAAGACTCTGTAGGAGTGCGAATCCTTTCCATATCCAAGCATAAAACCCTCATGTGCTTTTGGTGCAAATTTTGAAGTGTGATGTGGATCCTTGATCCAGCACCTGGCGCCAAATACTCTGAAGTAACTGACATTTGGCTTCTTGCCAGTAAGGAGCTCATAGGATGTCTTGTTCAGAAGCATGTGAAGATAAACACGATTGATTGTATGGCATGCAGTATCAATGGCTTCAGGCCAGAATTTTCTTGGAGTCTTGTATTCATCAAGCATCGTTCGGGCCATCTCAATGAGTGTTCTGTTCTTGCGTTCGACAATGCCATTCTGCTGTGGCGTGTACGGGGCTGAGAATTCATGTGTGATGCCCAAGGTATCAAGATATGTATCAAGGCCAGTATTCTTGAATTCAGTGTCATTGTCACTTCTGATGTGCTTTATCTTGGCGCCATAGTTGTTCATTGCTCGATTGGCAAAGCGTCTGAAGACGTCCTGCACTTCAGTCTTGTAGAGGATTATGTGCACCCAAGTATATCTAGAATAATCATCAACAATAACAAAGCCATAGAGGCAAGCAGTAGTAGTAAGAGTTGAGTAATGAGTGGGACCGAAAAGATCCATGTGGAGCAGTTCGAAGGGTCGAGTGGTTGTCATGATTGTCTTCGAGGGATGTTTGGCCCTTGTCATCTTCCCTGCTTCACAGGCACCGCATAAGTGATCTTTCTTGAACTTGACGCCCTCGATGCCTATGACATGCTTCTTCTTTGCAAGGGTGTGGAGGTTCCTCATGCCAGCATGCCCTAGCCTCTGATGCTAGAGCCAGCATTCTGAAGCCTTTGCTAGAAGACATACGGCAAGCTGTGGTCTTGCCGAAAAATCTACCACGTACAAATCATCTTTCCGATACCCTTCAAACACTAGAGACTTGTCAGATTCCATTAGTACAAGGCAGCGATATTTTCCAAATATTACGATCATGTTCAAATCGCAAAGCATTGAGACAGACATTAAGTTGAAGCCAAGGGATTCAACAAGCATGACTTTATCCATGTGTTGATCCTTTGAGATTGCAACTCTACCTAGACCCAATACCTTACTTTTACTAGTGTCAGCAAATGTGATGTGACTCTTGTCGGATGGACGTAAGGTTGAGTCCATAAGAAGGCTTCTTTTGCCAGTCATGTGGTTGGTACACCCACTATCAATAATCCATTCTGAAGACGCTGGTGTCGTACCCTACAGTGCAGTTAGGGGGATAGGCTTCACGAAGAGAATTGTGAAGCAAAAACATTTGACGAACCAGTGGGTTATGAAAGCTTAGACCAGATTAGGACTGATAGGGAGAGTAGCACGCGATTCAGGAACGAAGTACATAGTAAGACCATTCGGGCATTTGATCTTGCGTCCTACAAGATGTTTAAGGTCCCCAGCAATAGCGTCAGACGATTTTGGTTTTCTGCTGGAGACCTTTCCCTGCAAAAGAGAGTTAAGCTTTCTTAGCCGCCCACATCTTCAAGGGTGGCTTAGAAGCAATAAGTCTAAGTGCAGCATCTGAGAACTTTGGCTTTGGAGCCCTAGCAAAAAGTCTTGCTGGCGGACAATAGTACTCATAAGAATAAGCAGAATAGTTCTTGGTCTTATGAACATGGCGGTTTGATGAACCGCGCTCATATTCATAGGCCTGAGTATGGCTTCCCTGCAAAACATTTGCGTTAGTGTGACTCAGGTGAGTCCTCTATCTGTATGAAGCCTTTGGACCGTATGAAGCATGTGGTCTGAGGTTTGTCTTCTTCACGTGTGGTGTCATGATGACATTCACAAGAAGATTCTCCAGACACTTTTTCGGAACACAGATCTTCTTCATAGGAGGTCCATTCCTGCAGTTAGTACCAATGTACCTGGCAAACACTTCACCATTCTGATTCTTAAACAGTTTATAGTTTGCGTCAAAGGATTCATCAATGACAATGAGATTTGCACAAGAGAAGCCAGATAGATTGGATAGATCTGCTGAAGATTCCTTTGCAGCAACCCATGTGGTTTTGGGGTACTCCTCAGGTTTCCAGTAAGCGCCATCAGCATTCATTTTCCTTACGAACCCAACACCCTCTTTCCTCGGGTTTCGGTTCAAGATCTGCTTTTTGAGGACATCACATAGTGTCTGATGCCCTTTAAGACTTTTGTACATCCCTATTTCAAGCAATGTCTTCAACCTAGCATTCTCATCAGCAATAGCAGTGGAATCCTCGGCAGAGGGATTTTTTCCCACATCAACAGTTGAAGATATTGCAACAGTAGCAGGAGTAGAACATTCAGCAACAGTATTAGCATTATCACGCTCAATGCATTTAAGACATGGTGGTTCAAATCCTTCCTGAGCGGAACTGATCTGTTTGGCATGAAGTGACTCATTTTCCTTTTGAAGATCTTCATGAGCCGCTCTCAATTTCTCAAGATCTTGCTTCCTTTGAAGATAATCATAGGAAAGCTTTTCATGAGTTGTTGAGAGCGTTTCATGACGACTTTCAAGTTCGAAGATTTTTTATGTCTTCAATTAAGGACTCAGATCGAGTCATTTCAGCGCCTAACAGATCATCGCTTTTGTCTAACAATTTTTGAATATGTTCCATGGCTTTCTGTTGTTCAGTTGCAATTTTAGCAAGTGTTTTGTAGCTGGGTTTTGAACCACAATCAGAGTCATCGTCACTAGATGTTTGATAGTGAGTAGTGCGTGTGTTTACCTTGGCACCGCGTGCCATGAAGCAGTAGGTAGGAGCGGAGTAGTCCTTGTTATTTGCATCGGTCTCGGTGATGAGGTCATTGTCTTCAGTATTGAAGATGGACTTGGCAACGTATGCTGTAGCCATACTTGCGACGCCAGAATCGGACTCCTCCTCAGACTCCACCTCCGCCTCCTCAGAAGCGGACTCCTCCTCTGAATCCATTTCCTTGCCAACAAACGCACGTGCCTAGCCAGATGAGCTCTTCTTGTGTGATGAATACATTGAAGAAGACTTTGAGTATTTCTTCTTCTTCTTGTCGTCAGAGTCATATTCCTTGCTCTTCTTCTTCTTTTTGTTCTCATTGTCCCACTGCGGACACTCAGAGATGAAGTGGCCAGGTTTCTTGCACTTGTGACATGTTTTCTTCTTGTAGTCATGAGCAGAAGCTTCATCATTCCTTGAGCTTGATCGGGAAGACTTTCTGAAGCCTTTCTTCTTGGTGAATTTTTGGAACTTCTTCACAAGCATAGCAAATTCCCTTCCAATGTCTTCAGGATCATCAGAACTGCTGCCAGATTCTTCTTCAGATGAGGAGACAGCTTTTGCCTTCAAGGCATGAGTTCGCCCATAGTTTGGACCGTAGATATCTCTTTTCTCAGAAAGCTGAAACTCATGTGTGTTGAGCCTCTCAAGTATGTCAGACGAATCGAGTGTCTTGAAATCAGGACGTTCTTGAATCATCAGGGCTAGGGTGTCAAACGAACTGTCAAGTGATCTCAGTAGTGTCTTGACGACTTCATGCTTGGTGATCTCAGTAGCGCCAAGGGCTTGAAGCTCATTCGTGATGTCAGTGAGTTGATCAAATGTGAGCTGGACATTCTCATTGTCATTTCTCTTGAAGCGGTTGAAGAGGTTGCGAAGGACACTGATTCTCTGATCTCTCTGGGTTGAGACGCCTTCGTTGACCTTGGAGAGCCAGTCCCAGACTAGCTTAGATGTTTCCAAAGCACTCACACGGCCATACTGTCCTTTGGTCAGATGACCACAGATGATGTTCTTGGCAGTGGAGTCTAGTTGAATGAACTTCTTGACATCAGCAGCGGTGACACCTTCACCAGACTTGGGAACGCCATTCTTGACGACATACCATAGGTCGACATCAATGGCTTCAAGATGCATGTGCATCTTATTCTTCCAGTAGGGATATTCAGTTCCATCGAAGACGGGGCACGCAGCGGAGACTTTGATTATCCCTGCAGTCGACATAGCTAAAACTCTAGGTGGTTAAACCGAATCACACAGAACAAGGGAGTACCTTGCTCTGATACCAATTGAAAGTGCGTTATATCGACTAGAGGGGGGGGTGAATAGGCGATTTTTATGAAAGTCTTCAAATCATGGAAGTTATGAAGACAAACGATAGAAATAAACCTATTACCCTGCAGCGGAAGGTAGACTACACTAGGCAAGCCATAGTCAAGTATTCAATAGAGTGAAAGCACAATGACTAATAGCAACAATGTAGTAAGGATCAGGTAGGAAGATATTATGAAGCCAAACAAAACACGCAGTCACTCAGTGAAGATAAAAGATAGTGCAATCATACATTGACTTCACAAGGAATAACAGTACGTAAAGAGAAGGGAAGGATGAAACCAGTGACTCGTTGAAGACAATGATGTGTTGGACCAGTTCCAGTTGCTATGACAACTGTACGTCTGGTTAGGGCGGCTAGGTATTTAAACCCGAGGACACACAGTCCTGGACACCCAGTCCTGAACACGCAGCTCAGGACACCAAGTCCTCACCGTATTCCCCTTGAGCTAAGGTCACACAGACCTCGCCCAATCACTCTGGTAACTCTTCAAGGTAGACTCCCAAACCTTCACAGACTTTGTTCACTGGTGATCCACAATGTCTCTTGGATGCTCAGAACGCGACGCCTAACCGGCTGGAGGATTCACAGTCGTCAAGTGTAATAAGTCTTCAGATCACACAGACAAGAAGACTTAAGTGATGCCTAATTCTCTTTGGCTCTGGGTGGTTAGGGCTTTATCCTCGCAAGGAATTCTCTCTCAAAAGCTTCGAGGTGGGTTGCTCTCAAACGACAAAAGCCGTACACTAACTCTGAGCAGCCAACCGTTTATGGTTGTAGGGGGTGGGCTATTTATAGCCACTAGGCAACCCGACCTGATTTGTCCGAAATGACCCTGGGTCACTAAGGAACTGACACGTGTTCCGACGGTCAGATTTCAAACTCACACGGCAACTTTACTTGGGCTACAAGCAAAGCTGACTTGTCCGACTCTGGACAAGATTCGCTCTCATAGTCTTCACTCGAAGACATAGGTTTTGGTTAAGCATCACTTCAGTCATTCTGACTAGTTCTCTTGGACCCCACTTAACAGTACGGTGGTTCCTGTGACTCAACAAAGAAGAAGAAAAAGAACTACGAAATATCTAAGTCTTTGAGCTCCATAGGCTTCATGCGATGTCTTCTCTTGTCATAGTCTTCAATGTGAATATCTTCATATACCACCTTTGACTTCAATGTCTTCATACATTTTTAGGGATTATCTCTGGTGGGAAAACCGAATCAATGAGGGACTTCTACCTGTGTTATCCTGCAATTCTCACAAACACATTAGTCCCTCAACTAGGTTTGTCGTCAATACTCCAAAACCAACTAGGGGTGGCACTAGATGCAACTTACAGAAGGCATGGGTAGGAAAAGGCGAACCTTATCCCTTCATAAGGGCGGACGAAATTATGTGCCTGCACCAACCTGGTAAAACTCGCTTATCCACGTCCGTATTGATGGGAATCTCGTAATAAGGGGACACGGTCTCTGCTTGGACAAGACGTGCGAAGGAAACCGCCTCGCGAAACACGCTGAGGTTGGTTGTGAAAAATGATTTGAATGGTGACCTGGCTGTGGTGTGATGTCACACTTCGGAATGCGTCGGCAGATTAGATTTGTGAAAATAGTATTCTCTCTACAGTTGGATGTGGAACTTGTTTTGCAGAGCCGGACACGATCCTCGTGTTCAAAATCTTCTATGAAGTATTCGGAGGATGAACCCGCCTTGCAATGCTGAAGACAATCTACACGCGGGACTCATCGTCATTGAAGCCTGGTACAGGGGCTACTGAGGGAGTCCTGGATTAGGGGGTATCCGGACAGCCGGACTATATCCTTTGGCCGGACTGTTGGACTATGAAGATACAGATTGAAGACTTCGTCCCGTGTCCGGATGGACTCTCCTTGGCGTGGAAGCAAGCTTGGCAATACGGATATATAGATCTCCTTCCTTGTAACCGACTTGTGTAACCCTAGCCCCCTCCGGTGTCTATATAAACGGAGGGTTTAGTCCGTAGGACCAACAACAACAATCATACCATAGGCTAGCTTCTAGGGTTTAGCCTCTTTCGATCTCGTGGTAGATCAACTCTTGTAATACTCATATCATCAAGATCAATCAGGCAGGAGTAGGGTTTTACCTCCATCTAGAGGGCCCGAACCTAGGTAAAAACATCGTGTCCCCCGTCTCCTGTTACCATCCGCCTAGACGCACAGTTCGGGACCCCCTACCCGAGATCCGCCGGTTTTGACACCGACATCCATGGCGGCCCTCACATCACTTATGACCCGCTTTTGCACGTGCGAAGATAGCTATCAAGCCCGTAGCAATAATAATGCAAGCAAACCTGGCACTTCTGAAGACAGAAATAGCAACTGCAAGCCCTGACGCAATAGGCACAAGCGTCGAAACAATGGCAACAATACCGATGACACGACGGTCAACGCCGGATTCAGTGGATCCAAGTCCAGCCAGCGGAAGAAGCCATATAAAACAAACAATCCAGGCCCATCCAGCCTGGACTGTATATTGGATCGTCCATGTCAGATCCACAGCACCCCCGATGAACCAGCCAATCATACCACTACAAAAAAGACACTTCCGTGATGATACGTGTTTGTCACAGTAGCTCACATTTTCTGTCATGCATGTACATCCATAACAATTTTATGACAGAATCAAGATAGTCATACCTGTGCTGTCGTAGAACTGTTCCATGACATTACCAAAAATATCATCACAGAAGTGTCCACTTCCATGACAATAAATCCCGCGCCATAGAAGTGCTTTTGTCAAGGGTGACCGACACATGGCTCGCCGTTACACTATCGGGTCCGGTTTTGGATCCGATAACTCGTTAACAACCCTAACCAATGGGGATTTTCCACGTGTAAAATCATCATTGGCTGGAGGAAACACGTGTGAGCTCACAGTTGGGACAGATGTCATCCACTCATTGGAAAAAAGGCGCCTATGATATATCGACATGTGGCACGGCCCAACAGAGGCCCATTCCTGTGAAAAGGCCAGCCCTTTTGACTTGGTCAAAAGGTGGTGGGCCGGCCCACGGAAAGCCTGTTAACGGCTTGTTCGCATATAGCCCATTTACAGTCCGCTAACCCAAGGCCCATTACAACCTATCCGAATTAGGCCCAGTAGCGTCATTTGGGCCGTCCAATATGATTCCAGCCCATTTTAACTTCTGGCCCATGTATAGCCCATGAAGTATTTTGGCCCATATGAGGCCCTTTGTAACTCTTGGCCCATTAACGGCCCGTGGTGCAACTGGCCCGTAATGAACAGTGTATCACTTTATACCCATTAACGGCCATTATACCGTTGGGCTGTTTCTAGCCCATGTTATCTTTCGGCCTTCTCAGGGCCCATTTATTCTTGGGCTCATTTCCAGCATTCAGTAACTTATGACCTGTTATTATCATTTTCTGCTTGTGGGCCAAATTCAGACCATTGTTACAGTTGGCCCATTTGTGGCCTGCTAATACGTTGTGTCATTTTCATAGCGTCATCAAATACGGTTGATTAACGACGACCCATTATGGTCGGCCCATGAACGGACGATTCCAACTCTAGCCCATTTACGGCCATAATGCGGTATGTTATTGGCCCATGTTTGGGAAATGGATCATACTGTCGGATTTCGGGTTCCGGCAGACCCTTGATGTTCGAACACTGGGGTGCACGCAGAGATCTCTCCCCTATCGTTTTACGTCCGATCTCCTCGCGTGATCTAAGCTGGAAACAATGAACAACACAAAGGGACACGAGGTTTATACTGGTTCGGGCCACGGTTGCGGTGTAATACCCTACTCCAGTGTGTGGTGTGGTGGATTGCCTCAGGGGCTGATGATGAACAGTACAAGGGAAGAACAGCCTCGCGAGAAGTGTTCTTGAGCTGGTGCGATGAAATGTTTGGGTGAGTTCAGTCGCCTCTCTCTCTCTCTTCTGCCTGTGATGGCTAGCTCTATTTATAGAGGCCTTAGGCCTCTCCCCAAATAATGAGCGGGAAGGGCGCCAACAATTGGACATTTTGAAGGGGAACATCTAGTATGAGTTATCCTGACCAAAGGTGGTCTTCGGCTGCCAAAAGTACTGGTGATGACGCCGTCTTGGGCTCCACGGTGACCTCCGTCCTGCCGCTCTGTTGGTCTTGGTCTCATTGCACTGGAATGGTAACCTTTGCCCGATGCCCTTGCCTGTGCTTGCCCCCTTTGCACCAAAGGGGAAACAAGGACACTGCGCAGGCGGCGCCCGCCTGGTCTCGATCGTCATGGCTTGCGTCACGGGCTCCTCGCGAGGTACCCCTGCCTTGATCTCTCCGCCTCCTTGCGAGCCTGCATGATGAGGCTGCCTTTGAGGAAGCTTTCTATCGTCCGCCCCGTGAGGCTTGTCCCCTCGCGAGGGTCTTGAGCTTGAGCTGATGAAGATGGCCTGCGCTGGGCCCCCACTTGAGCCACGCCGCAGGCAGGCATGTCTGGGGACACCCGTGCGCAGAACACCGACAGTAGCCCCCGGGCCCAAGGCGCGCCCGGGCTTGGCCTGGCAGGGAAGCGAAGGGGCAAGCGCGAAGCGTCGTGGGCCCCAACAGCCTGCAGCCTTGGGCGCCGCGTGGCGATTGATTGGGCGTGGGCGTCTGCGCTTCCCCATGACGCCTCGGCAACTGCACGACTTGACAAAGTCCCTGCATGCTGAGAAAACGGTCATGATTACCTGCGATCGTGGTGCTCGGCGGTTGGCCTCCTCCGTCTATAAGTACGGGGCTGCGCAAGCCCCTTCAGTCCATCCCTTCCTGCTGCTCCCTTTCCTCCTTCTTCCTCGTTCTTGCTCCCCCTTACGCCAATGGCACCAATCCGCCGGTTCTCTGCATAGAGGAGAAGGGAAAGGCCCCCGAGAGGGTCCTGACCCACTCCGCCAAAGAAGCGGCTGGTTCTCTGCCACCGAGACGAGGGTGCTCAGCAGGAGGCACCGAGGCCCTGGTACGAGCGGCCGTCACCTGGTTCCCGCTACCCTTGCACGCCGGCGTCGTGGGTCCTAGGGGAGAAGGTGTCGAGCAACATCGACGGTGCCGCCGTCGACGCCGGCGAGTCACGGTGGTGCGCGTCGTTCCTCCTGGAGTCCACGCCAAGCGCTCCTCTCGCGAGCTCGTCCTCCACGCCGCCATGCCTCCAAGCTCTTGGATCCGCCTCCCTCCTTCCTTCGCCTTCGAGATGCCGTCGAGCGGGGCTCTGGAGCTCTGCCTGCATCACGCGACTGCAGTACCCTTGCGACCGGAGCGGAGGTCGCGGTCGTCGCTCCGGGCAAGGTTTTCATGACCCGGGGCTGGGGCGAAATCGCCCGGGTCTGCCGGATGGTAGGTGCCCTCGTAATTCATCTTGAATATGACGGCGCCTCCTTGATGTTCTTCAAGGTCTTCGATCCTGAAGGATGCCGGCTGGAGTGCTGCGCCAGGGAGAGCGGCAGGGGCGACGAACTGGCGAGGACCTGGCCCGCCCATCGGCCCTCAGCAGCTCCTCAGGCGGCAGCGGAGGACTGGGGAATCAGCGGCTCCCCCGAGCTCCTCGCGACTCTAGAGAGGAGCGACGACAGCTACGAGCCCCCGAGCTGGCGCCGTGCTCGGAGTGGGGCAGCTGCGTCCAGCCGCCGACGCCGCTGATCTAGATGGGGTTGGCGCTAACGTTGGGTGGCCCACTGTTGATGATGGCGTCCCTTGCGGAGGTGCGGGCGATTAGTGTTCCTTAGGATTAGTACTCTTGTTCCGTACGAGGAATCGAAGCAACACCCCGTGGGGGTACGTAAGGCGCCTGCCATGTCTTTTGCGAACATTATGTCTTAATATGAATCAATGCGAGGTGCTTGTCCTGTCTCGGCTCGGCTGCCCCTTTCTATCCTCACGAGGACTTAGCGCTCTACGCTGACAGGTCCCAGTCCCTAGGTAGGCTTCAGCCGTTGCTGGTATGCCAGGTCGCGATGCCGTAGTCAAGGCCAGGAGGTGAGCAGCCCGAGGTCCGTAAGAGCCCCCGAGTCGCAAAGCTCAGGAGGTCCCCTTTAGCGCTCAAGCAGCCCTCGTTGGGCGAGAAAGGAAGGCAACGTCGCCATGACAGAGCCGCACTGGGCGAGGGTTTTGCGCTGTGTTGGTCCAACTCTTGTAAGGGCGTGACTTATCTCTTTAGTTTGGTGTAGTTCCTCGATGAAGCGCCCGGCCCGAGTGGTGGCAGCTGAGGCGCTGCTGGGTTAGGTCCTCGCGAGCTTCTTCCCGCTCCCCCGCACTTTCCTTAATGCTCTACGTCCTCAGGTCCCGGCCCTCGAGCGAGCTCAGCCGCGCTGGTATGACAGGTCGCGATGCCGTGGGTCAAGGCCAGGGGGTGAGGGCTGGAGAGCCAGTAGGAGCCCATGAGTCGCGATGCTCAGGCGCCCCCCTTTTAATGTGCAATCAGTCCGTGCCGAAGAGAGGGAGAGACAGCTCGCGACATCCCTAGCGTTGCTCCTGAAGTAGGTCCTGCACACCAACCATGAAGAGAAACAAGACCTATAGTTACGGTTGCCAGCTAACCTTTGGTCACTCCGGGGGGAAGTGATTGGGGCACTGAGGGCCTTGGTGAGGTGGCGCCTTGCGGGGCTGCCGCGACCAGAGCTCGACCACTCAGATTTATCGGTGTTGCAGGGACGAACCCGTGCGCAAATTCCGTGCCAGAGCGAGCGGCTCTGTAGGTGGGCGTCAATCGAGCAGTCGATTAGGTCGGATACGTTAAGCACGTAGGAAGAAATTCATTTTAAGCAGATGCGGGAAAAAGCAAACGCCGTTGGGCCATGCCCGAGCAGCTAGGGGGTGATGCAGCCCGTGGGGCGCCCCCAACAAAGTAAGCAAAGAGCATAAGCAAAACGGATACATGCTGCAGGGATGGACCCACGCGACCTAGGAATGATGCGGCCCTGTGGGCGCTCCCAGCTAAAAACAGGATTTAGAAAGATGTCACCTTGTGCCGTTGAAGACGAAATGATGTTGAAGAAGTGGGCGATGCGCGATGATGACGTCGACCCTCACGAGCCCCCAGGCCCAGGAGGCTCGAGAGGCTCCGGAGGCGCAGGTGGGTCTCCGAGGGCCATCTCCATCTCCGCCAGGACCGCACAATGCCTGACTTCCTGAGCCTCCAAAATGCTCCTCCGCAGGCACTGATGAGCGGCGACCGCGTTCGGTAGGCCGAAAGGCATGCGAACGTAGCTGTGGGGTGGACCTTCGCAACGCCCTATGCGCGAAGGCCAGGGGCGCTCCTGAGATGCGGCTCGGTTGAGCCCTAGCACATCGATGCAGATGCGCAACCCACCATCCTCGCATAGATGTGGGGCCATGGTGGGTAAGCGGCGGCTGCCGCCATGACTCTTGACTCCTGCAGCTCCTGGGTGTTTCTTGCGATGAACTCCTGTGTGTTCGGTCTTCCGTGCCTTGTACCTTCATGAGGGAAACATGCCTGGAAGCACCCCTCCAAGTGGTGCCCGAGCGCCTCCCGCGACCTTGGCAAGGTCGGTGGCTCTCCAAGAAAGAGCCCCCGAGACCTGCCTGAGGAGGGCGCCAGGCGCGCCTTCCTATGCAAGAGAGGGTGGCGCTCCCTGATTGGGCGCAAATTCTGACGCAACACCTCCGGAGGCGCTTGCCTCCTTGTGGCTTGGGCCAGGCGAAACCTTCTTCTTGTGAAGGGTCGCCTCGGGAAGTCTTCCATTCCTTTGGTCTGGGTCTTCGATTTCCGTGGCTTGGAACGTGCGCTCAAGTCAACACACTACGTCCCCTTCTTCACAGGGTACGGTGATGACTCCGCAGCTTCCTGGCATCTTGAGGACATTGTATCCATGGTGAGTCACTGCCATGAACTTGGCCAGGGCTGGGTACCCAAGGATGGCGTTGTATGGCAGACGGATGTGGGCAACGTCGAAGTCGATGAGCTTGGCGCGGTAGTTGTTGCGCTGCCCGAAGGTGACTGGAAGGCAAACCTGCCCTATTGGAACAGTGGAACCTTCAGTGACTCCTAAGAACGGCTTGGTTGGCTGAAGCTGATCGTACGGCACTTGGAGATTGTTGAACGTCTCGACGGACAGAACGTTGAGTCCTGCTCCGCCATCAATGAGGGTCCTGGTGACCTGCACGTTGCTGATGACCATGGAGCAAAGCATCGGGAGGACTCCGTCCGTTGCCGCGCACTTGAGCTGATCCGCTGAGCTGAATGTGATAGCGCACGCAGACCACCTGAATGGGCGCATGGCCTCAAGTTTGGGGAGGACTGCATTCACCTCGGGAGCAAACTGCTTGAAGACGCGCTGTGAGACTGGGGCCTGTGCGCCACCCAAGATGCAAGCGATCGCGCGCGGCTCCTGTAAGCCCCCCCCCCTCGTCTTGATGTTGGTCTTCGTTCCTCCTTGGCGGTGGCGGCAGAGGAGGAAGGCCTACGTTGCCGTGCGGGCAATCCTCACGAGGCTGATCTCTCCAGCCTCCCTGCGAGGCTGGTCCTGCCAGCGATCCTCGCGAGGTCGGTCACACCACCCTTGGCGAGGGCCACGGTCTTCCCATCGTCTGCCCCCTCTTCCTCCTCCTTAGCCATAGCCCCTATAGTTGCGCTCGGGGCGTCGGCCGACACGTCCATCTCTCACGTCCCTGAGCTCTTGACATTCGTTGGTGTTGTGGGTGTTGAGGTCGTGGTACACGCAGTACCGGCTGCCCTTGGATGACTCAGGCTGATCCCTGCCTCGCTTGGTGTCTGGTTCCGCTGCAAGCACAGCAACCCCCTTGCGCTTCACGTCCTTGGCCTTGGGCTTGTGTCGGTGGGAACGACACCTATGGGATCACAAGAATCCCTACTACGGTTAGCGGGGCACGGGGTCATGAGAAGAGCGGATCAAACAGATAGTACACGGTTTGTTTATCCAGGTTCGGGCCGCGAGGATGCGTAAAACCCTACTCCTGCTTTAGTGGATGTATATTCCTGTTCTTGAGTAGCTTTGGGGCATTAGGAGCTCCAAAAAGTCGAATCCTCCTCCTGGTCGCCTCGGGCATCCTTTTATAGAAAAAGGGGTTGCCACAGTGGCACGCAGGAGGTGGAAAGGGTACAGTGATGCGAGGTTATCCCTCGGATTACATGACAAGGCGCATTTAATGCGTCTTGCTTAAGTGTCCTTGCTTTACCTAGAACGGGGGAGAAACCTGTCTCGTCCATCGCCACTCCTTCTTGTGTCGACAAGTGCCCTAGCCAGCGATGCCTGTGATGTCATGTAGGTAGGCAGGCAGCTGAGGTGGCGCAATGGTGGGTCTTCATGAAGATCTGCATGCCGCCGCGCAGGTGCCTGCCCAGCTGGTTGGGTTGGCAGCGGCATGCGTACGGTGGTGGAGGTTTAGTCGGTGTGGGCCTGATGGTGGCCCTGTGGATGTCCTTGGCAAGGGCCTTGTCGGGTGCCCGACAAGGGTCTTGCCGAGGCGCCTGCTGTCATCCCCGGCAAGGCGCTTGCCGGGGGTCTCGTGGTCTTCCCTGGCTGGTATCTCACCAAAGGTCGTCGTCTTCTTAGTGCGTATCTGATCTTGAATGTCTTCACAAAGATCTGCAAGCCACCACGGGGATGTCTCCCGAATCCTCGCCCCTTGGGGGCAGTGGACTCAAGGGTAATTTGCTCCGTAGGCATGGGGTGAGTCGCCGCGGCAAGGGTCTTGCCGGGGTTGCCAAAGCTGTCTCTCGGCAAGGATCTTGCCAGGGGAGTTCACTTCGTCCCTTTTGTTCTTCGTGGTCTTGGCCTTGGCGTCGTCCTAGTTCCCTTGAGCTTCGGTCTTACTCTGGATCACCTCCCTTGCCTTGCTTGGTGTGGTGGTGCCCATGGCTCAGACTGTCCGTGCACCGTTATAGGGGTGCAAAAAAGTGTACCCCTCTTTTTGTACACCGACAGGAGCCCCCTGGCCTGGGCCACACATAAGCGCAACGCGTTGTTGGGTCAGGCCCAGAAACGATGCGCGGGCAGGCGCGGTGGTTTTTACCGCGGTAAGATTCTTCACGCGCTGCGCTTCCCACGACTCGCGCGCGCGGTGCGACGTGGGGAGGTGGGCATGACGTGGGCAGCATGCGTGGGGTTGGTCTCTGCACGCATGCGTCACGTCGTAGTAAAGGGGCGGTTCGCGCCTTCCCCATAAACGGAGGGAGGCATGGAGGCGCGGCCCATTTACTGAATGGGGCTGAGGCGCGGTCTTCAAGGCGTCCACTCCCCACGATCACGGGGTGGGGAGAGGTCGCCTCACCCGTCCCCTCGGTTCTGCACGTCTGCCATGTGTCTCCCATGTGCTTGGGGTGGCAAACAGTGGAGGTGGGAAACCGGGCCATCGCTGGTTGGGGCGGCGGGTCGGTCCTGGCTCCCTGCGCCTTCCGTATCTCGATTGGCCGAGCGGGGCGGCCGAGCCCCAACCCCGCTCCTTTATAAAGAGCGGGAGGGGGGGATGGCGTCCCGCATTCTTTCATCTTCTTCTTCCTTCAGCTTCTGCGCCTCCCTTCCATCCTTCATGGAGAGAGGGAATTCCGGTCCTTCAGCGGTGGCGGCGAGGGTCTCCGCTCGACAACACGTCCCTCCTTCTCCACGTCGACTTCCCCGCTCCTCACGCGATGTATCTTCGTCGGGGATGGAAGACGTTTGCTCATATCCACAGCTTGACGGAGGGGCTCACTCTCCATTTTAAGCTGATGGAGGGTGGCCTTTATCTCCGTCAAGGTCTTCGGTCACTTTGGGACTCGTACAAGGTGCTGCGTGGAGAGCTCTTCTGATAGTGAAGACTCCTCCTCGGGCGGGAGTGACAAGGAGGACAGCGGCAGCAACGACGAGGGCGGTAGGCGGCAGGATGACGGGTCCGACTAGGTGTCGGGTGCCGCTCCGTGCGGCACCGGCGACCCCATCATTCGTGTCGCCGGCTCCTTGAACTTCTCGGGGTCGTCTCCTTGGGCGGCTGGCGTTGGGAGGCTGCGGAAGAGGAAGAGGGCGGGCGGCAAGGCCGTCAAGCCGGAGTACGCGGGCACCGACGCCTTTGAGGCGTACTGATGTCCTACCGCCTCGTCTTTGAGCTCTGCTTCCGGCGCCGCCATCACCACCCAGCCTTTGGACGGCCACCAAGATGTTCTCCATGCGTCTTCTGCCACCCGTAGCTCACCTAGGTGCTCCTTTTGCCCTTCTCGCCTCCTTGACCTGCCTCCTGAGGAGAGGTACAAGAAAGGGATTACCGGCTCCTTATCTCTTTTTAGTTTGTAAGCCTTTGGGCCTTTGTTGAATTTAAAACTTGTAATCCCTTCATTCATGTTTTTCATTCCCTACGTGGAATGCTTTTAAGGAAAAAGGGATGCTTGCTGGGTCATTTGTTTGCGGGTGGTACCCACGACAAGGAGTAAATCCTTGATATCTCTAAGATAAAAATTTTCTCGCCCGGCAATAGGCCTTTGGCGGAGGCAGGGATGAGGCTGGTTCAGGCTCCTTGTTTCATCCTTTCGCTGCCGCGACTATGACCAAACTTGGTCCCAGGAACGAGCCCTAGGGACTAGAGTTAGGGGAGCACGGTGGCTTAAGGAAAAACGAGGTTTCACATACCTCAGTCCAATGGAGTGCATGATAAGGGATGAAGAACTTATCTGAAGCTGCAGCCCCCGGCAACCCTGGTTTGCCGTGGGTGAATCTTTTCTCTTGCAGCCCCCGGCAATACTGGCTTGCCGGGGCCTAGATGCTGGTCTATTCCTTTTTTTCTCCCCAAGTGGTTTGGCAATGATATCTGTGTGTCCTGTGAACCAAATAAGTCAAAAGAAAGACAAAGAGACGCACACTCGACCTCTAAGCTAGGGGTTAGTCGCTGCTAAGCACTATCAACCCTAACCAAGGACAAGACTCGACCTTGCATGCATGCTATAACTTAGGGCGCCAGCGCTTCATTTATTTATGCTCAGGGTCTGCGCCTGGCTTTGTACAAAGGGTTACATGCGTCATCGGCAAGGCTCGTACAAAAGGTGGCTTGCCGGGGGGCCCGGCAAGCCACGCCTCATGGGTAAAACTTGCGAAGATGCTCAATGATCCAGGAGTTACTCACCGGAATGGCATCTTCGGTCTCCAGGCGGACTGCGCTGGGCCTGGTGACTCGTATTACCCGATAAGGGCCTTCCCACTTTGGCGTCAACTTGTTCGAATTCTTGGCCGATTGAACGCGCCGAAGAACAAGGTCGCCTTCCTCAAATCTTCGGGCATGAACCTTGCGGCTATGGTAGCGGCGCAAGGCTTGCTGGTAGCGCGCTACTCTCACAGCCGCCCGAAGACGATCTTCCTCAAGGAGCGTTGCGTCATCTTGCCACAATTGCTCTTGCTCAAGCTCATCATAAGCGAGTACTCGAGGTGACCCGTATATGAGTTCCATGGGGAGAACTGCTTCTGCCCCGTATACCAGGGCAAAGGGTGTCTGGCTGGTGGCTCGATTTGGAGTCGTTCTGATTGACCAAAGAACCGCCGACAATTCATCAATCCAGCGCCTTCCACTCTTGTGCAGTCTGTCAAAGGTCTTTGTCCTCAGGCCTCGCAGTACTTCAGCATTTGCCTTCTCAGCTTGACCATTGCTTCGTGGGTGAGCAACGGAAGCAAAACAGACATTGCTGCCGAGGTCTTGAATATATTGCATGAAGGTGTGGCTTGTGAACTGCGTGCCGTTGTCGGTGATGACCCTATTGGGTACACCAAAACGGCACACCAGTCCTTTAAAGAACTTGACGGCTGACTGTGTTGTGACCTTCCTCACTGCTTCCACTTCTGGCCACTTTGTGAACTTGTCGATTGCAACATACAAGTACTCAAAGCCCCCGACAGCGCGGGGGAAAGGGCCCAGTATGTCGAGCCCCCAGACCGAGAAAGGCCAGGAGAGAGGAATGGTTTGAAGGGCTTGAGCTGGCTGATGAAGCTTCTTTGAATGGAACTGACACGCTTCACACTTGGTGACTAGTGTCGTCGCATCCTGGAGGGCGGTGGGCTAGAAGAAGCCTTGACGAAACGCTTTGCGGGCAAGGGCCCTTGACCCTATGTGGGTTCCACATACGCCTCCTTGTATCTCCGCCAACAGCCCCAGTCCTTCCTCTCGAGTGATACACTTCAATTGGACACCATTCGGCCTCTTTCTGTACAGGACGTCATCGACGAACTGGTACATAGTAGAGCGATGGTCTTCCTTTTCTGCTTCTTCCTGTTCCTGAGGAAGTTCCCCTGTTTGGAGGAATCGGACGGTATGCTGTGCCCACGCTGGAGCCTGGGGCTCGATGGCGAGGACTAAAGGCATTTCCTCCGCTTTAGGAGCGGCTGTCTCCACGGCAAGAGCTTGATGCTCCGTCGGAGCTAGCCGTCCTGTGGCGGGCTCAGTGTCTCCGGCAACATCCTTGCTGGCAGCTTGGGGGAGCTCGGCGGGAAAGTACTTGTCGGGCCTTGATTTTCTCCTCTTGTTCTGCTCTGTTGATGGATCAACGGATGGCTGAGTTAGCCGAAGCACAAAGGTACCTGGTTCCACAGGTAGCTTGAGGGCAGCGCGTTTTGACAGGTAATCCGCGATGTCATTCTCCGCTCGGGGAACGTGTTCTGCCTGTATACCGTCAAAACGCTCTTCCAGCTTTCTCACTTCATCGACGTAGGCCTTCATCAACGGCCTCTAGTAATCCTTGTTGACTTGCTTGACGACAAGTTGCGAGTCGCCCCTGACGACGAGTTTCTTGATCCCGAGATCCGCCGTGATCCCAAGACCAGCAAGAAGCCCTTCGTACTCAGCCGTATTGTTTGTTGACACCTCCCTGGGGAAGTGCATCTGGATCACGTACTTGAGGTGCTTTCCGGTGGGCGCGACAAGCAGTACGCCAGCCCCGTTGCCCTGTAAGGAGAAAGCTCCATCAAAGTACATGATCCAGTCGCAACTTGCCTCCTTGCCGAGGAGAGCAGTCTCTTGGGCTTCTTCCTCAGGCGTCGCGGTCCATTCTGCAACGAACTCCGCTAGGACTCGGCTTTGAATCGTCGAGGTACTCTCAAACTTGAGGCCAAAGCTGGACAGTTCCAGTGCCCACTCTACGATTCTTCCCGTTGCATCTGGATTGTGCAATATCCGTTGCAGAGGGAGGCGAGTGACGACAGTGATTTCGTGCGCCTGGAAGTAGTGACGCAGCTTCCTCGAGGCCATAAGAAGGCCGAAGAGCAGTTTCTGCACACCGGAGTACCTTGATCTAGCCCCGTGCAGGAGGGAACTAACAAAGTAGACCGGGTTCTACATCATTTTATTCTTCGGCGGCACTCCAACTGGCTGTGTTGTCTCTGCATCGGTGGCATCGGGCTCTGTCGTTGCCATTACCTCATCATCAATTTCTCTCTGCGCCACTAGTGCCGCGCTGACCACCTGGTTCGTTGCCGCCAAGTACAGCAGCAACGGTTCCCGTGGCCTAGGCGCAACTAGTATTGGCGCGGAGGAGAGGTACCTCTTCAAATCTTGCAATGCTGCTTCGCCTTCTGGTGTCCACTCCATCGGGCCCGCCTTTTTCAAAATCTTGAAAAAGGGAAGGGCGTGCTCGGCGGACTTGGAAATGAACCTGCTCATGGCGGCAATGTAACCAGCAAGCCGACGCACATCCTTGACTCGCTTGGGTGCTTCAATCTGCTCTATAGCTTTGATCTTGTCCGGATTGGCCTCTATCCCGCGTTGCGACACAAAGAACCCGAGAAGCTTGCCGGACGGGACACCGAAGACGCACTTCTCAGGGTTCAGCTTGAGATTGATTTTTCGTAGGTTTGCAAATGTTTCTTGTAAATCCGGTATGAGGGTTGCCCTGTTCTTGGTTTTGACCACTATATCATCCATATAAGCTTTCATATTTCTATGGAGCTGTGGTTCACAACCAATCTGGACCGCCCTTGCAAACGTTGAACCAGCAATCTTCAACCCGAAAGGCATCCGTATGAAACAATATGTACCACATGGGGTGATGGATGCCGTTTTCTCTTCGTCTTCTCTTGTCATGAAGATCTGGTGGTAGCCAGAGTAGGCATCGAGGAATGACAATAGGTCACACCCAGCCGTGGAGTCAACAATCTGGTCGATGCGCGGCAACAGGAAGGGGTCTTTGGGACAAGCCTTATTGATATATGTGTAATCAATACACAGCCTCCACTTCCCATTTGCCTTGCGCACTACCATTGCATTGGCCAACCACGTTGGATGGAGCACTCCTCTTACCAAGCCCACTGCTTCTAGTTTCCGGATCTCCTCTGTGATGAACTCTTGTCGTTCCAAGGCTTGCTTTCGGACCTTATGTTTGACGGGCCACGCATGAGGACAGACAGCAAGGTGGTGCTCAATCACCTCCCTAGGAACGCCGGGGATGTCGGATGCTTGCCATGCAAGCACATCGACATTCGCCCGCAGGAAGGTGACGAGCGCGTCTTCCTATTTGTCTTCAAGGGCGGAGCTTATGGTAAAAGCCCCTCCCGTGCCATCCTCCTTGATAGAAACCTTCTTCGTTCCCTGCGGTGTGGCCCTGGACTTCTTGTTTTTGTCGGTGGAGCTCTCTGGCACGTCCTTGACGGGAGCGCTACACTCCGAAGAGGTTCGCTTGCCGGAGTGGGTGCTTGAGGTCTCACCGGTCTTCTTCTTTTTCTTTCCCAGGGCTCCAGCGGCAGGAGCAAGCGCCTTAGCAGTGGCGGCTGATGCAACTGCTTGTTGGTAGAGTTGGTCAGCGCAAATTAGCGCATCCTTCTTGTCTGATGGGACGGTGATTATCGTCACAGGCCCCGGCATCTTCCGGGTGTTGTAGGCGTAATGTGACGCCACCATGAACTTGGCCAGCGCTGGGCGGCCAAGGATCCCGTTGTAAGGCAAGGGGATCTTGGCAACGTCGAACACAATCGTTTCTGTCCTGTAGTTCAGATCACTCCCAAAAGTCACGGGCAACGTGACCTTTCCCTTTGGTTGACTTCTTCCCGGGTTGACCCCCTGAAACATACCCGTCTCTTCGAGGTCTTCATCAGGAATCTGCAGTTTCTCAATCACGGCAGGAGAGATTAAGTTCAGACCGGCCCCGCCATCGACTAGCATCTTTGTCACCTTGAGGTTGCGTATTGTTGGTGAAACCAACAATGGCAAGCACCCGACTGTAGTAGTGCGATCAGGGTGATCCTTAGTGTCAAAAATGATAGGTGTGCTGGACCACTTCAGCGGCCTTTGGGCATCAAACGACGGCTCTGCCGCTGTAATCTCACGTGCCCACTGTTTAAGCTGGCGGTGAGAGGTATGCAGCGAGGTGCCGCCATCGACGCACATGGCCTCTGTAGCTTTCTGAAATTCTTGGTCACCACACTCATCGTCTTCTTCACGATCATCATCTTCTAGCTTTTTGTCACGCCCCGGGCGGGCCTCTCCTGCTGTTTATCTTTGCCGCGATGGCCCGCCTGGCCGTCACGCTTCTTGCCGGACCCCTCAGCACCATCCTGGCCTTTCTCCTTGTCCCGCCTCTCATACTCATCCCTCTGCTTCTCAGCAAGGAGCTCAACCTGTCGGCAGTTCTAGAGATCATGGCCTTTGGTGCGATGGATCTTGCAATATTGCTTGTCGGAGTTTCCTGGCTTCTCGGCAGCCGCCAAGGCCCGGCAGGCGACACATCCGGCAATTTCCCTGCCGGGGTCATCTGCCTTGGTTTTATTGGCGGAGCCGGCGTTGTCAGATCCCTCGACGGCAAGAACGGCTTTACCTTTGCGTTTCCTGTTGTGGCGCCGGCCTTTCTTCGCCGGGGCGGCAGTATCCTCATCTCAGGAGTCGGTTTCCACGCTGGCATCTTCGCCGGGGTACTTCCTTCCATCTTCAGCTCGGGCACATCTGTCAGCAAGAACATAGAGTTCCGCCACATCTTTCACCTTGTTCATTGCCAGCTCTTCGCGCATCTTGCGGTTACGCACGTTCTGATGGAACGCGCTGATGATGGCGACAGGGTGAACATCAGGGATATTGTACTATATCCGGTTGAACCTCTGTATATACTTGCGCAGACTCTCGCCTCCCTTCTGGGGAATGACGTGCAGGTTGCTTGCTTAGCCATGGGCTTGGTGACCTCCAGTAAAGGCACCCACAAACTCATGGCACAAATCCGACCAGGAGGAAATAGAGTCTACCGGCAAGTGCATCAACCACGACATGGCGTTGGGTTTAAGAGCCAATGGAAAGTAATTCGCAAGCACCTTATCGTCGCGGGCTCCGGCAGCTTGCATCGCGATGGTGTAGATGCTGAGGAACTCGGACGGGTGGGTCTTGCCATTGTACTTCTCGCGAACGTCAGGTTTGAAGGTGCGGTGAGTGGGCCACTGGAACTGCCGCAGCTCACGGGTAAAAGCCGGACAGCCTACCTCGTAAGGTAGGCCTCCAGGGCTCTCCGGGGCCGGGTGGTTCGCAGCAGGCCCTGCTCGCCTGTCTGACTAGTAGCGCGCTCCGCGCCGGCGCTCGATAGTGGTTCGAGTGTCTTCATGGGCTCGTTCCCGAAGAACTTGGCGCTGGTCACAGTGGGTTCGTGGGTCAGACGACGCTATGGAGATTTCGTCGCCCGTGACGTCGTGACAAGCCGACGTCCGCGGTACCGGATGGGGAAGAGGTGAATGCACCGTGGTCGCGGCGCCGCCGGCTTTTCTGCCACTAGTGCGCGGGAGTCCATCGGGGCATCGACCCGGGGGCCCCACCGGACTTGGTTCGTCTTTGTTGGCCATCGCAACAAGGCTTCGGACTCTGTCTCTCCATTCGTTGAGTTTCCCCGTAGTGGGAGGAAAGTCGAGGAGCAACTGCGCGCGTGCCAGGGCCTCTGCTGGTGTCGGTGGGAGCGGAACCTGCACGGATCGCGACGCGCTTCGACTTCTGACCACGTCAGAAGGAGCTCTATCATGACCCCGCGGTCGCATGCCGTTTTCACCAGCGCTTCGGCGAGCGGCCAGGTCTTCTACGTCCCGGGAGTGGCACTCGGGGCTCTTCCCGTGGCGACGCCCGGGATCTTCGGCGTGATTACGCCGTTCGTCGCGCGCTGCCTGGGAGGAGCACGCTGTTGGCGCCGGCGTGGGAGTCTTGGACGCCCTTCCGTCTCCTTCGGGTGGGGCGGCGATGACCTTGGAAGGCCCCGCTCCACCCGCAGAGGGCCTGGCTCCGCCTTTGGATTTGGCGATGTGTGTCCCGTTACCAGGCGCACAAACATCGCCGCCTCCCAAACTCCGGCTGCTGGGATGGCGTTGGTGTTCGCGAGCAGCGCCCCGGGTCCTTTCTGCGACCGGTCCACTGCTCGCCCGCGTCGGGACGGGCTGTCCGGCTTCTGACTGGCCAACCGCCACCGTCGTCTTCTTCTTGGGCGCCATGATGATGAAGAAGCGTCGAACTAACTGCTAAAGCCGATTCTCACAACTGCGCCCCCTACCTAGTGCGCCAAAGATGTCAGCGGGAACGACACCTATGGGATCACAAGAATCCCTACTACGGTTAGCGGGGCGCGGAGTCATGAGAAGAGCGGATCAAACAGATAGTACACAGTTTGTTTATCCAGGTTCGGGCCACGAGGATGCGTAAAACCCTACTCCTGCTTTGGTGGATGTATATTCCTGTTCTTGAGCTAGCTCTGGGGCATTAGGAGCTCCAAAAAGCCGAATCCTCCTCCTGGTCGCCTCGGGCCTCCTTTTATAGAAAAAGGGGTTGCCACAGTGGCACGCAGGATGTGGAAAGGGTACAGTGATGTGAGGTTATCCCTCGCATTACATGACAAGGCGCATTTAATGTGTCTTTCTTAGGTGTCCTTGCTTTATCAGGGACGGGGGAGAAACCTGACTCGCCATCGCTGCTCCTTCTTGTGTCGACACGCACCCTGGCCAGCGATGCCTGTGATGCCATGTAGGTAGTGTTGGGGAACGTAGCATAAATTCAAAATTTTCCTGCGTGTCACCAAGATCTATCTATGGAGTCATCTAGCAACGAGGGAGGAGTGGATCTACATACCCTTGTAGATCGCGCGCGGAAGCGTTCAAGAGAACGGGGTTGATGGAGTCGTACTCGTCGTGATTCAAATCACCGATGATCCTAGTGCCGAACGGACGGCACCTCCGCGTTCAACACACGTACAGCCCGGTGACGTCTCCCACGCCTTGATCCAGCAAGGAGAGAGGGAGAGGTTGATGGAGATCCAGCAGCACGACGGCGTGGTGGAAGTAGCGGGATTCCAACAGGGCTTCGCTAAGCGCTGCAGGAGGAGGGAGATGTGTCACGGGAGGGAGAGGGAGGCGCCAGGCCTTAGGTATGGTTGCTCCTCCTTTTCCCCACTATATATAGGGCCAAGGGAGAGGGGGAGGCGCATCCCTTGCCCCTTCCTCCAAGGAAGGGTGCGGCCAAGGGGGGGAGGAGTCCATCCTCCCCAAGGCACCTCGGAGGTGCCTTCCCCCTTTAGGACTCTCTCCTTTTTTCTCTGTCTTGGCGCATGGGCCTCTTGGGGCTGGTGCCCTAGGCCCATATAGGCCAAGGCACACCCCCTACAGCCCATGTGGCCCCCCGGGGCAGGTGGCCCCACCCGGTGGACCCCCGGGACCCTTCCGGTGGTCCCGGTACAATACCGATGACCCCGAAACTTGTCCCGATGGCCGAAATAGCACTTCCTATATATAATTCTTTACCTACGGACCATTCCGGAACTCCTCGTGACGTCCAGGATCTCATCCGGGACTCCGAACAACTTTCGGGTTACCGCATACTAATATCTCTATAACCCTAGCGTCACCGAACCTTAAGTGTGTAGACCCTACGGGTTCGGGAAGCATGCAGACATGACCGAGACGTTCTCCGGTCAATAACCAACAGCGGGATCTGGATACCCATGTTGGCTCCCACATGTTCCACGATGATCTCATCGGATGAACCACGACGTCAAGGACTTAATCAATCCCGTATACAATTCCCTTTGTCTATCGGTATGTTACTTGCCCGAGATTCGATCGTCGGAATCCAATACCTAGTTCAATCTCGTTACCGGCAAGTCTCTTTACTCGTTCCGTAACACATCATCCCGTGATCAACTCCTTGGTCACATTGCGCATATGATGATGTCCTACCGAGTGGGCCCAGAGATACCTCTCCGTTTACACGGAGTGACAAATCCCAGTCTCGATTCGTGCCAACCCAACAGACACTTTCGGAGATACCTGTAATGCACCTTTATAGTCACCCAGTTACGTTGTGACGTTTGATACACCCAAAGCATTCCTATGGTATCCGGGAGTTGCACAATCTCATGGTCTAAGGAAATGATACTTGACATTAGAAAAGCTATAGCATATGAACTACACGATCTAGTGCTATGCTTAGGATTAGGTCTTGTCCATCACATCATTCTCCCAATGATGTGATCCCGTTATCAACGACATCCAATGTCCATGGTTAGGAAACCGTAACCATCTATTGATCAACGAGCTAGTCAACTAGAGGCTTACTAGGGACATGGTGTTGTCTATGTATCCACACATGTATCTGAGTTTCCTATCAATACAATTATAGCATGGATAATAAACGATTATCATGAACAAGGAAATATAATAATAACTAATTTATTATTGCCTCTAGGGCATATTTCCAACAGTCTCCCACTTGCACTAGAGTCAATAATCTAGTTCACATCGCCATGTAATTAACACTCACAGGTCACATCGCCATGTGACCAACATCCAAAGAGTTTACTAGAGTCAGTAATCTAGTTCACATCACTATGTGATTAGCACTCAATGAGTTCTGGGTTTGATCATGTTGCTTGTGAGAGAGGTTTTAGTCAACGGGTCCGAACCTTTCAGATCCGTGTGTGCTTTACAAATCTCTATGTCATCTCCTAGATGTAGCTACCACGCTCTATTTGGAGTTATTCCAAATAACTGTTCTACTCAGAGCTATTCTAAATTGTTGCTCCATTATACGTATCTGGTATCTCTACTCAGAGCTATCCGGATAGGTGTTAAGCTTGCATCGACGTAACCCTTTACGACGAACTCTTTTATCACCTCCATAATCGAGAAAATTCCTTAGTCCACTAGTTACTAAGGATAACTTTGACCGCTGTCCTGTGATCCATTCTTGGATCACACTTGTACCCCTTGACTGACTCATGGCAAGGCACACTTCAGGTGCGGTACACAGCATAGCATACTGTAGAGCCTATGTCTTAAGCATAGGGGACGACCTTCGTCCTTTCTCTCTATTCTGCCGTGGTCGATCTTTAAGTCTTAACTTCATACCTTACAACTCAGGCAAGAACTCCTTCTTTGACTGATCCATCTTGAACACCTTCAAGATCATGTCATGGTATGTGCTCATTTTGAAAATACCATTAAGCGTTTTGATCTATCCTTATAGATCTTGATGCTCAATGTTCAAGTAGCTTAATCCAGGTTTTCCATTGAAAAACACTTTCCAAATAACCCTGCATGCTTTCCAGAAATTCTACATCATTTCTGATCCATAATATGTCAATAACATATACTCATCAGAAATTCTATAGTGCTCCCACTCACTTCTTTGGAAATACAAGTTTCTCATAAACTTTGTATACACCCAAAATCTTTGATCATCTCATCAAAGCATACATTCCAACTCCGAGATGCTTACTCCAGTCCTCAGAAGGATTGCTGGAGCTTTGCATACTTATCAGCATCTTTCAGGATTGACAAAACCTTCCGGTTGTATCACATACAACCTTTCCTCAAGAAAATCGTCGAGGAAACAATGTTTTGACATCCTATCTGCAAGATTTCATAAATAATGTAGTAATCGCTAATATAATTCCAACAGACTCTTAGCATCGCTACGAGTGAGAAAGTCTCACCGTAGTCAACTCCTTGAACTTGTCGGAAAACATCTTAACGACAAGTCGAGCTTTCTTAACGGTGATACTTACCATCATTGTCCGTCTTCCTTTTAAAATCCATATGTACCTAACAGCCTTACGACCATCAAGTAGTTCTTCCAAAGTCTACACTTTGTTTTCATATATGGATCCTCTCTCGGATTATATGGCCTCGAGCCATTTATCGGAATCCGGGCCCACCATTGCTTCTCCATAGCTCGTAGGTTCATTGTTGTCTAGCAACATGACTTCCAAGACAGGGATACGTACCACTCTGAAGTAGTACGCATCCTTGTCATCCTACGATGTTTGGTAGTGACTTGATCTGAAGTCTCATGATCAATATTATAAGCTTCCACTTCAATTGGTGTAGGTGCCACAGGAACAACTCTTTGTGCCCTGCTATACACTAGTTGAAGTAACGGTTCAATAACCTCATCAAGTCTCCACCATCCTCCCACTCAATTCTTTCGAGAGAAACTTTTCTTCGAGAAAGGACCCGATTCTAGAAACAATCCTTTATTGCTTTTGAATCTGAGACAGGAGGTATACCCAACTGTTTTGGGTGTCCTATGAAGATGCATTTATCCGCTTTGGGTTCGAACTTATCAGCCTGAAACTTTTTCACATAAGCATCTCAGCCCCAAACTTTTAAGAAATGACAGCTTAGGTTTCTCTAAACCATAGTTCATATGGTGTCATCTCATCGGAATTACGTGGTGCCCTATTTAAAGTGAATGTGGTTGTCTCTAATGCCTAACCCATAAACTATCGTGGTAATTCGACAAGAGACATCATGGTATGCATCATATCTAATAGGGTGCAGTTATGATGTTCGGACACACCATCACACTATGGTGTTCCAGGCTGTATCAGTTGTGAAACAATTTCCACAATGTCTTAATTCTGTGCCAAACTCGTAGTTCAGATATTCATCTCTATGATCATATCATAGATATTTTATCCTCTTGTCACGACGATCTTTCAACTTCACCCTAAAATTACTTGAACCTTTCAATAATTCAGACTCGTGATTCATCAAGTAAATGTACTCAACATCTACTCAAATCATCTGTGAAGAAAGAACATAACGATATCCACTACATGCCTCAGCACTCATTGGACTGCACACATCAAAATGTATTACTTCCAGCAAGTAGCTTTCTGGTTCCATTTTACTGAAAAACGAGGCTTTCAGTCATCTTGCCCATGTGGTATGATTTGCATGTCTCAAGTGATTCAAAATCAAGCGAGTACAAAATGGTCCATTTGCATGGAGTTTCTTCATGCATATATACCAATAGACATGGTTCGCATGTCCCAAACTTTTCAAAAACGAGTGAGCCCAAAGATCCATCATCATGGAGCTTCTTCATGTGTTTTATACTGATATGACTTACGTGGCAGTGCCACAAGTAGGTGGTACTATCATTACTATCTTTTGGCATGAACATGTGTATCACTACGATCGAGATTCAATAAACCATTCATTTTAGGTGTAAGACCATTGAAGGTATTATTCAAATAAACAGAGTAACCATTATTCTCCTTAAATGAATAACCGTATTGCGATAGACATAATCAAATCATGTCTATGCTCAAGGCAAACACCAATCTCGATGGTAGAGGGAGCGTGCGATGCTTGACCATATCAACATTGAGAACACTTCCAACACATATCGTCAGCTCACCTTTAGCTAGTCTCCGTTTATTCCGTAGCTTTTATTTCGAGTTACTAACACTTAGCAACTGAACCGGTATCTAATACCCTGGTGCTACTAGGAGTACTAGTAAAGTACACATTAACATAATGTATATCCAATATACTTCTATCGACCTTGCCAGCCTTCTAATCTACCAAGTATCTAGGGTAATTCTGCTCCAGTGGCTGTTCCCTTTATTACAGAAGCACTTAGTCTCAGGGTTTGGGTTCAACCTTGGGTTTCTTCACTAGAGCAGCAGCTGAATTGCCGTTTTATGAAGTATCCCTTCGTGCCCTTGCCCTTCTTGAAACTAGTGGTTTCACTAACCATCAACAATTGATGCTCCTTCTTGATTTCTACTTTCGCGGTGTCAAACATCGTGAATATCTCAAGGATCATCATATATGTTCCTGATATATTATAGTTCATCACGAAGCTCTAGCAGCTTGGTGGTAATGACTTCGGAGAAACATCACTATCTTATCTGGAAGATTAACTCCCACTCGATTCAAATGATTGTTGTACTCAGACAATCTGAGCACAAGCTCAACAATTGAGCTTTTCTCCCTTAGTTTGCAGGCTAAGAAAATCGTCGGAGGTCTTATACCTCTTGACGTGGGCACGAGCTTGAAATCCCAATTTCAGCCCTCAAAACATCTCATATGTTTCGCGACGTTTCAAAACGTCTTTGGTGCCTCAACTCTAAACCGTTTAACTGAACTATCATGTAGTTATCAAAATGTGTATGTCAGATGTTCGCAACATCCACAGACAACATTCGTGGTTCAGCACACTGAGCGGTGCATTAAGGACATAAGCCTTCTATGAAGCAATGAGGACAATCCTCAGTTTACGGACCTAGTCCGCATAATTGCTACTATCAACTTTCAACTAATTTTTCTCTAGGAACATATCTAAACAGTAGAACTATAGCGTGAGCTACGACATAATTTGCAAAAATCCTTTTGACTATGTTCAGAATAATTAAGTTCATCTTATGAACTCCCACTTAGATAGACATCCCTCTAGTCATCTAAGTGATTACATGATCCGAGTGAACTAGGCCGTGTCCGATCTGTGCGTGAGACGAACTAGACAACGTCGGTGAACATCATCATGTTGATCGTATCTTCTATACGACTCATGCTCGAACTTTCGGTCTTCTGTGTTCCGAGGCCATGTCTGTACATGCTAGGCTCGTCATGTTAACCCTAAGTGTTTTTGCTGTGTAAAACTGTCTTACACCCGTTGTACGTGAACGTAAGGATCTATCACACCCGATTAACACGTAGTGCTTCGAAACGACGAACTGTAGCAACGGTGCACAGTTAGGGGAGAACACTTGTTGAAATTTTAATGAGGGATCATCTTATTTACTACCGTCGTTCTAAGCAAATAAGATGTATAAATATGATAAACATCATATGCAATCAAATAATAGTGACATGATATGGCCAATATCATGTATCTCCTTTGATCTCCATCTTGGGGCTCCATGATCATCTATTACAAGAACATGATCAATCTCATACATTACATATATCATTCATCACATCCTTTTGGCCCTATCACATCACATAGCATACCCTGCAAAAACAAGTTAGACGTCCTCTAATTGTTGTTTGCATGTTTTACGTGGCTGCTATGGGTTTCTAGCAAGAACGTTTCTTACCTACGCAAAACCACAACGTGATATGCCAATTGCTATTTACCCTTCATAAGGACCCTTTTCATCGAATCCGATCCGACTAAAGTAGGAGAGACAGACACCCGCTAGCCACCTTATGCAACTAGTGCATGTCAGTCGGTGGAACCTGTCTCACGTAAGAGTACGTGTAAGGTTAGTCCGGGCCGCTTCATCCCACAATACCGTCGAATCAAGATAAGACTAGTAACGGCAAGCATATTGACCAAAATCAACGCCCACAACTTCTTTGTGTTCTACTCGTGCATAGAATCTACGCATAGACCTAGCTCATGATGCCACTGTTGGGGAACGTAGGATAAATTCAAAATTTTCCTGCGTGTCACCAAGATCTATCTATGGAATCATCTAGCAACGAGGGAGGAGTGGATCTACATACCCTTGTAGATCGCGCGCGGAAGCGTTCAAGAGAACGGGGTTGATGGAGTCGTACTCGTCGTGATTCAAATCACCGATGATCCTAGTGCCGAACGGACGGCACCTCCGCGTTCAACACACGTACAGCCCGGTGACGTCTCCCACGCCTTGATCCAGCAAGGAGAGACGGAGAGGTTGATGGAGATCCAGCGGCACGACGCCGTGGTGGAAGTAGCGGGATTCCAACAGGGCTTCGCTAAGCGCTGCGGGAGGAGGGAGATGTGTCACGGGAGGGAGAGGGAGGCGCCAGGCCTTAGGTATGGTTTCTCCTCCTTTTCCCCACTATATATAGGGCCAAGGGAGAGGGGGGAGGCGCAGCCCTTGCCCCTTCCTCCAAGGAAGGGTGCGGCCAAGGGGGGGAGGAGTCCATCCTCCCCAAGGCACCTCGGAGGTGCCTTCCCCCTTTAGGACTCTCCCCTTTTTTCTCTCTCTTGGTGCATGGGCCTCTTGGGGCTGGTGCCCTTGGCCCATATAGGCCAAGGCACACCCCCTACAGCCCATGTGCCCCCCCGGGGCAGGTGGCCCCACCCGGTGGACCCCCGGGACCCTTCCGGTGGTCCCGGTACAATACCGATGACCCCGAAACTTGTCCCGATGGCCGAAATAGCACTTCCTATATATAATTCTTTACCTACGGACCATTCCGGAACTCCTCGTGACGTCCGGGATCTCATCCGGGACTCCGAACAACTTTTGGGTTACCGCATACTAATATCTCTATAACCCTAGCGTCACCGAACCTTAAGTGTGTAGACCCTACGGGTTCGGGAAGCATGCAGACATGACCGAGACGTTCTCCGGTCAATAACCAACAGCGGGATCTGGATACCCATGTTGGCTCCCACATGTTCCACGATGATCTCATCGGATGAACCACGATGTCAAGGACTTAATCAATCCCGTATACAATTCCCTTTGTCTATCGGTATGTTACTTGCCCGAGATTCGATCGTCGGTATCCAATACCTAGTTCAATCTCGTTACCGGCAAGTCTCTTTACTCGTTCCGTAACACATCATCCCGTGATCAACTCCTTGGTCACATTGCGCATATGATGATGTCCTACCGAGTGGGCCCAGAGATACCTCTCCGTTTACACGGAGTGACAAATCCCAGTCTCGATTCGTGCCAACCCAACAGACACTTTCGGAGATACCTGTAATGCACCTTTATAGTCACCCAGTTACGTTGTGACGTTTGATACACCCAAAGCATTCCTATGGTATCCGGGAGTTGCACAATCTCATGGTCTAAGGAAATGATACTTGACATTAGAAAAGCTATAGCATATGAACTACACGATCTAGTGCTATGCTTAGGATTAGGTCTTGTCCATCACATCATTCTCCTAATGATGTGATCCCGTTATCAACGACATCCAATGTCCATGGTTAGGAAACCGTAACCATCTATTGATCAACGAGCTAGTCAACTAGAGGCTTACTAGGGACATGGTGTTGTCTATGTATCCACACATGTATCTGAGTTTCCTATCAATACAATTATAGCATGGATAATAAACGATTATCGTGAACAAGGAAATATAATAATAACTAATTTATTATTGCCTCTAGGGCATATTTCCAACAGGTAGGCAGGCAGCTGAGGTGGCGCAGTGGTGGGTCTTCACGAAGATCTGTGAGGGAGTCCTGGATTAGGGGGTATTCGGGTAGCCGGACTATACCTTCAGCCGGACTCGAGGACTATGAAGATACAAGATTCAAGACTTCGTCCCGTGTCCGGATGGGACTTTCCTTGGCGTGGAAGGCAAGCTTGGCGATGCGGATATTCAAGATCTCCTACCATTTTACCCGACTCTATGTAACCCTAACCCTATCCGGTGTCTATATAAACCGGAGGGTTGTAGTCCGTAGGCAATCGACTCCATATACAACAATCATACCATAGGCTAGCTTCTAGGGTTTAGCCTCCTTGATCTTGTGGTAGATCTACTCTTGTACTACCCATATCATCAATGTTAATCAAGAAGGACGTAGGGTTTTACCTCCATCAAGAGGGCCCGAACCTGGGTAAAACATCGTGTTCCCTGCCTTCTGTTACCATCCGGCCTAGACGCACAGTTCGGGACCCACTACCCGAGATCCGCCAGTTTTGACACCGACATTGGTGCTTTCATTGAGAGTTCCTCTGTGCCGTCACAATCAGGGAGGATGCCTCCTCCTGTCTTTAAAGACGGCGCCGTTGCTAAGGGTGCCTTGGCTGTCGGCCAAACCCTCCGGCTAGGTGGTTTTCTCATGACCGCCTGTTCGGCTGTTGCGCCGACGGTGACCTCTCGAGTCATCAAAAGCAACCTACACATCAGCTCGGAGCTCGTCGAGCAGCTAGATCCAATGGAGCTCTCTTCCGTAAACAAGCTCTTGGATCGCATCGCCTCCCTGGGGGTCGCTACGGATTACGACCAGGTTGGGCTTAAACCCAATCTAAGAGAAATTAACTCTCCCCAAGTCACCCACCACGTTGCCGTGGTAGAGACGTAGTGCGGAGACCCTTCATCTATTTTAAGGACTAGCTACGTCCGAATTCCCGACCCCTCCAAGCCGGATACCCACGGAGGGGGAGATGTAACTCAAGACCTGAGCTTAGGATCAGGCAACGGGCCAGATTCACTGGACAACATCCAAGAATCCGAACTTCAGAGTTCGGAAACTCTTCGGCCTCCGAATCTTGGATTGGGTGAGGTTTCAGATTCAACGACACCCGCCCACCCGATCATAAGCGATCTCTCCCAAATCAGGCAGAGGCCCGAGGAAACAATACATCATTATTGGGCCAGATTCCTCCTGGTTATGAACAGGATAAAGGATTGCCGCGAGGAAGACGCAATCTCAATTTTTTGCAGTAATTGCACGGATAAGGGAATCCTTAACGCCGTAAGTCATCGTGATATCACACGCTTCGCTGACTTGGCGTCCATAGTACTAAAATACTGTGTGATGGGAAGCGCCTGGAAAACCGAAATAAATTTTTGGGATAATCCGGCCTTGAATAGTAATCCCGTCCGAACTAAGAGGGTACATTATCACAGGACACCCAGGATAAACACCAAAAAGCCAAAACCCTCTACAGGGCATGGAACCGTACTGGAAAGATGGCTCGATGGACCCTGTAGAATTCACAGTACAGAGGACGCCACACCAACTCACAGCCTTAGAGCATGTTGGATACTCCGGCAGGTGGCCAAAATCGGCGAGGACCTCTTAATTCCGGAGGCCGCAGAAAGCCAGCCCAAGGACACCAGTACCGTTCTCACAGTCTTCGAGACTTTCGCATCAAACAATGTGCGAAAAAGAACACTCCGCAGCCTCGCCGAAGTCTATCAAGTTGCAACAATAAATCCATGGAGCGAGACTGCCATTACCTTCAACGCAAGTGATGAACCTAGATTCCGAACAGCCCGAGCACCAGCCGCATTGGTCCTCAGTCCCATAGTGGACGGCTTTCGCCTCACCAAGGTGCTCATGGATGGAGGCAGCGGACTGAACCTCATTTATGAGGAAACCCTTCAAAAAATGGAAATAGACTGGAACCGCGTCGAGCGAAGCAGCACAACCTTTAGAGGAATAATCCCAGTCGGGAAGCGCGCTGCACAGGAAAAATCACACTAGATGTGGTATTCGGCATGCCAGATAATTACAGGTCCGAAGAAGTCACGTTTCAGGTGGCCCCATTTAAGAGCGGATATCACGCTTTACTAGGGCGGGAATCATTCACAATCTTCCAAGCAATACCCCATTACGGGTACATCAAGCTTAAGATGCCCGGGCCCAATGGAATTATCACTCTAGCTAGTGATCCGGACATAGCACTCTGCGCCGAAAACAAGACAGCCGCATTAGCCCTTGAGGCGCTATCCGAAGCCTTAGCGGCCGAGGGACTGACTGCGCTGCGCTCCACGGTTAAGAGGGATGATGTGATACTCGATAAGAGATCCAAATCCACGTCCTTCAAGCTAGCTGACGAAATAGTCAAATTCCAGGTCCATCCAACGGACCCCAATAAAACAGCTTCCATCGGGGCACGACTGACCCCTGATGCAGACGCCGCACTGCGAGAGTTCCTACGAGAGAACTGGGACATCTTCGCCTGGCACCCTTCAGACATGCCAGGGATCCCACGCAGGCTGGCCAAACACAGCTTAAATATCCTAAAAGGATTTAAACCTGTCAAACAAGCCCTTTGGCGTTTTTACGAACCCAAGAGACAGGCTATGGGAGAGGAGTTAGCCAAGCTATTAGAGGCCGGATTCATCAGAGACATAAAACATCCGAACTGGCTAGCAAACCTGGTGATGGTACCAAAGAAGGACAAATCCTAGCGCCTGTGTGTCGATTTTAAAGACCTTAACAAGGCTTTCCCAAAGGATCCCTTCCCCCTCCCCCGTATCAATCAAATTATTGATGCCACCGCAGGACACGATTTGTTGTGTTTGCTCGACGCATACTCCGGTTACCATCAAATCAAGATGGCAGAATCAGACCAAGCTGCAACAGTATTCATCACACCATACGGCCCATTCTGCTTCAACACAATGCCCTTCGGGCTGAAAAACGCCGGCGCAACATATCAGTGCTTGATCCAGACATGTCTGGCAAACCAGATCAGCAAAATAGTGGAGGCGTATGTGGATTATGTGGTCATCAAATCAAGACATGTCGAATCCCTAGTAAATGACTTGAGGCTTACATTTGATAACCTCCGAAAATATGACATCAAGCTCAACCCAGAAAAATGCGTCTTCGGCATTCCAGCCGGAAAGCTCTTGGGCTTCATTGTATCCGGTAGAGGAATTGAAGCAAACCCAGCAAAGATCCGAGCTTTGTCACAATTGGATGTCCCAAATGACCTTAAACAAATACAAAAATTAACCGGATGCGTGGCGGCTTTAGGCCGCTTCATCTCCCGCTTGGGAGAAAAGGCACTACCCCTTTATCGCCTCCTTCGGCGCACCGAACACTTCGAGTGGACAGATGCCGCCACGGCCAGACTTGATGAAATAAAAGCCATATTGGCAACAAACCCAGTCCTGGCCGCACCAAACACGGGCGAACCAATGTTATTGTACATTGCAGCAACACATCAAGTTGTCAGCGCAGTGCTCGTTGTCGAGCGGGAAACGGATGGACACAAATTCCCCCTTCAAAGGCCGATCTACTACGTATCCACTGTCCTCACTCCATGCAAATCACAATACCCGCATTATCAAAAGATTGCATACGCGGTATTCATGGCATCCTGGAAGCTACGATAATACTTTCAAGAGTGTTCCATAACAGTAGCCTCGGAAGTACCACTCAATGATATTATCAACAACCGCGATGCAATGGGCCGGATTGCAAAATGGGCCATCGAGCTTCTCCCGTTCGATATAACCTATAAGCCACGGCGAGCTATTAAATCGCAAGTTTTGACCGACTTCGTCGCAGAATGGACGGAGGCCGAGCTCCCTAAAGAGTACGGCACATATTCAAACTGGATTATGCATTTCAATGGCTCCAAAATGTTGGCCGGACTGGGGGCTGGCATCGTCCTGACGTCCCCCACAGGAGACACAGTCCAATATGTGCTCCAGATCATGTACACGGATTCCAATAATGCAGCCGAATATGAGGCCCTCCTACATGGTCTCCGGATAGCCGTATCCATGGGTATCCAGCGCCTAGAGGTACGCGGGGATTCAAACCTCGCAATATCCCAAATAAATGGAGACTTCGACGCCAAGGACCCAAAAATGGCAGCTTACCGCAACGCCGTCCTAAAAATATCAGCTCGGTTCGAAGGGCTGGAGTTTCACCATATAGCCCGAGAAAACAATCAAGCAGCGGACGTCCTGGCACGCGTCGGTGCAAAACGCGATGCAGTCCCCCCAACATCTTTTTGGAAAGATTGTTCAAGCCATCCGTAGCATGGGAGGGGGAACCCGCAAATAACAGCCCGGACCCAGCCGCACCACTCGACGCCGAACAATCTGACACAATTGGAGGCTCTGCCAACGAAATTACACCTTCAGCCCACGTAATAATGGTGGTTATCGCCCCATGGAAAGAACCATTCCTAGCCTACCTTACTAGGCAGGAACTCCCGGAGGACCAAAACGAGGCCCGCTGCATAGTGCGGCGATCTAATGCCTATTGAGTCCATGAGGGAGAGCTTTATAAGAAAAGCACTACCGGAGTCCTTCAAAGGTGCATCTCCAAAGAGGAAGGGCGGAACCTTCTGGCTGAAATTCATGCCGGACTCGGCGGTCACCACGCCGCTGCTCGGTCCCTTGTTAGCAAGGCTTTCCGTACAGGCTTTTATTAGCCGACGGCCTGGGCAGATGCTCAGGACCTAGTCCAACAATGCGCTGGTTGCCAACTTTTTGCCAACCAAAGCCATATGCCACCCACTGCACTCCAAACTATACCCATCACCTGGCCTTTTGTGGTCTGGGGGTTTGACATGGTCGGACCCCTTAAAGGTGGGACCGATAGAAAAAATACTTACTGGTCATGGTGGATAAATTCACCAAATGGATAGAAGCCAAGCCTGTTAAAACGGCCGAATCCGGACCTGTGATAGACTTCACATCCAGGGTTGTACACCGTTATGGCGTCCCCCACAGCATCATAACCGATAATGGTACAAACTTTACTGCCGACGAGGTAAAACTCTGGTGCAAACATGGGCATCAAGCTCGATTATGCTTCTGTCTATCACCCACAAACCAACGGCCAGGTCGAACGTGCAAATGGTCTTATCATGAGCGGCATTAAACCCAGACTGGTGCAGTCCCTCAAGGAATCTAACACGCACTGGGTAGAGGAGCTCGACTCCGTGCTATGGGGGCTGCAGACCACGCCAAATCGCACCATCGGATACACACCATTTTTATGGTGTATGGCGCAGAGGCAGTTCTGCCTTGCGACATAATTCATGACTCACCTAGAGTGCGCATGTATGAAGAAAGAGAAGCCGAGCTCGATCGGCAGGACAACTTGGACGCCTTGGAGGAGGAGCGTGACGTGGCAAAAGCCCGTTCCGCATTTTATGAAAAGCAGGCCCGAAGATATCAAAGCAGAGAAGTACGGGCCAAAAATTACAATGTTGGCGAACTAGTTCTATGCCTGCCGGATAAGAAAAAGGACAAACTCAAGCCCAAGTGGGAAGCTCCATTCATAATCGACCAAGTCCTGACTGGTGGGGCATACCGCCTGCGAGATGCGTCGGACAACCGACTCGAGCCGAACCCGTGGAACGCCACCCGTCTCCGAAGATTCTATGCCTAGAGCCGGACTCTGTGTTCGTCTCCTTCCTCTGTCCATTTTTTGCATTTTTCTGTCTTACATTTCTCTCCTTCCCCTCTTTTCTTTTATAGCCCTTAAAGGCTCATCTAGTGTCGCGCCACTCGCGCTCATTAAACCTGGGGGCTTCTTTAACAGAAGCTTATTTATACGGGCTTCACGCCCAACACATGCATCAAACTTCCGCATGTACCTTTTTCTTCACCATTATATGCATCGATATGACTTAAGTTTTGGCCAAGCTGGGTTGCCTGGCTTCTGTGCTTACCCCTACGTTCCCGATTGTTCGGCTAGGCGGTAAAGGGAGCACCTCTGCGATTGTTACTGCCGGGTCAGCCGGAAGTGTACCTCGGACTGGGTGAAGCTGAAAGCTAGCGTTCTTAAGGGAATATTCGGTCGGTGAAATAAGAGATGATCTTTTTACTCATTTTATGCGCCCCTAGAGGCTTTTTTTTCTGCGTCTTTTCACGCCGTTCGGACATGCACTTTAGGGCATGCCTCCCAGCGAAAGGAACCCTTAACGGAACTATTCTCTCTGGAAGATGTTTCTTACTAACCATGTAATATAACATAACTAGTTGGGCACTTGTCTGATAAAGCACTAATGACCCCTATGCCTGGTCTCCACGCATACCCCGGTTCTTATATAACCGCTATGGTATTCGGACACACTCCGGACCGTCAGGTCCCGAGGTTGAAGCGAAAAGGTCGGCAACGACAAACGATCTACAATCCGGCTAGAAGGCATTACACATGTCAATTCAAAATTACACAGTCATTCTGACTGATTGTATTCCTCTTCTATACCATCTAACAGGCTGTCTAATTTACAGTCCTGCTGGGAATACTTCGCGGCCAACTCTACTTGGCCGTATACTAAGCTTACAGGGATCTCCTTCCCGTCAGGCCCCACTGGTCCGACCTCGGCCATGTGGTTTGGGCCAGACTTCGTAAAACGGGTCTTCACCATGGCCAGGCCTCCCTAGCGCCTTGTCGGCAGGCCGATATCTTCCACAACCGGAAGTGCCGCCGAGCTCCCTTCAGTTTCTCCGCAAGCTCTCCAAGGCCCTCGGGCACGGAGTGGGCAGGCCATAAGGCTTGGGCAATACCCCGCATCGCCTGCCGAATTCGCTCATGCAGTTGCAAGAGTTCGGGAAGAAGGTCACCCATAGAACCGGGCATCTCCTCTGCAGGACGACCTGTGAGCATACCTACAGACATTACTCTGTTAGTTGACTTCCTCGCCGAACTCTTTTTTCAAAGTTCACTCAAGCACTTACTAAAAATGCCGCGTCGAAGCCGCTGATTCTCCTTCGTGGAGTCCGACAGCTGGCCACGAACATCTTTAAGTTCGACGTCCTGCTTGGTGTTGGCATCCTGAAGATCATTCTTCTCTCGCCTCACCTTTGTCAACGTACTCTCACCGGCCTTTAGCCGGCGTAAGAGTTGTTGCTTGTCCGGATCGAGTCCGGCGCCATCTGCAATATGATTTGTTAGATTTGCACCCACACCGCACAATACTAATCTTTCGAAGTGTATCTTACCTGAGGGGATCTCTTTGGGCTCCCCTGCTACGACTAGTGCGGCCTCTAGTTGGGCCTTGCACTTTTCCAGATCCTGGGACAGTACGGTATTCTTATCTGAAAGAACCTGCATATTAAATGATCCTTAAATCAGTTTCTCTAACTGCTTCAAGTCTCGGGGGCTACTGGCATATATATATTTAACCAAAATTTTCTTACCCGTATGTCTTTTACATACTGCTCCGTGGCTCTGGCTAAACCATTTTGAGCGGCACGGAGGTACGCATCTCCTGAATTAAAGGCATCTAAAGCCTCTTTGGATAAACAAGCGTCGCGTAGAATTGTCCGGCGACGCCTGTGGTTCATGGCACTCTCCACTTCAGAATTTGTGGCAGACAGCCTGTCCGCATCCTCTGTCGGAGGAGCGTCCGGTGCGCGCCTTGTGCTTGCCTCCGCTTCCTGGCCAGACGTTGGAGCCTGGCTGGTGGAGGCGCGATTGGCAACCTCTCCGGATGTAGTCCGGCGAGGTCTCTTCGTTCTGAAGATAGCACGAACGTTAACATGCCCTGACAGAATAACTCCAGGGAAACAAAGGGTGCACTATACCTTTGCACCGGCATCTCAGTCCGGACTGCATTCCTTTTTGTCCCATGGGGCCCTGCGGCCCCTCGTTGGCTAGCCGCTGCAGGTTCGGCCTCCTGCCACGGAAATCTCCCCTGCAAAACACGGTTGTCGTCAGAAACACCGGAATACGTGAGAGTGGAATCTCTCTCAAGGGAATGAGAATCCAGCTTCTGTCACCTGGGAGGCCGGGATTAACCCTGGGTAATCAGCCCTGATGGCTACCAAGGTATTGTCCTTGCTTAGCTGATGGAACACCCCATCGATAAGCTCCACCGATATGTCCGGATCCTCTTCGAAGTCCGGATCGAGGGACCGTTCTGGGTCGTCGGGTTGTGGAGGGCGGCTGTTTATATCCTTTGCCTCCTGTCGCAGTTCCTGCACTGAAGTCATTAGACTACATATCTAACCGTGGGAGTATAAAACAAACGGGCAAGCGCAATTGTTCACTTACCCAACTTGGAGGATCGTACATAGTAAATCCGGCCTGCGGGTTGACGCGGAGGAATTCCTCCTTTTCTCCCTTGTACAAAGAGGATAAGATCTTTACTAGAGCGGCAGCTGAGGCCGGCCCCTTACGACCGTAACGGGTGGCGTCATCCTCCCCGTTGAAATCCCACATGGGGTGGCCTCTATATTGAAGCGGCTGCACCCCACGCATAATGCATGCGGCCATGACTCCAATCATGGTTAGTCCGGAATGAGCCAACAGTCTTATCCGGCCCATCTGGTAAAGGACATCTCTGTCGCTTTCTCTCTGAGAGCTCCACGGACGCCAGCTCAAGTGTTTCTTCAATGGAGAACTGTTGAACTCAGGGAGACCGATCCGGATAGGGCCCGGTAGCGGGACGTCATCTATGTAAAACCATTCTGAAGGCCAGTCCTCGGACGCCTTCTTTGGGGTTCCGGATAGGTATCCGGTCCCGGCATCGCGCCATACTTCGGCTCCGCCCACTTGGTATATGGACCCCTCTTGAGAACGGGGCACCAGGCAGAATAACCTCTTCCACAGCGCGAAATGAGCCTCAATGCCTAAAAATAGCTCGCAAAGGGCGACGAAACCCGCAATATGCAATACGGAGGCGGGCGTGAGATTTTGCAGCCGGAGGCCGTATAACTCCAGAAGCCCGCGGAGAAATGGATGAATTGGAAATCCCAGTCCCCTTATTAGATAGGGGACGAGGCACACCCGCTCTCCTTTAGAAGGATTGGGGGTGCTCTCCGCTTGTTTTCCGCCATTGTAGGTGGCGAGACCGGCTCGGACCGGGACCATGTATGCTTGAGGGAGAAATCCCTTGGCCTGAAGCGACACTAACTCGCTATGCGGGATGGTGCAACTCTCCCAGTCCCAGGAGCTGCGACGGCTGGTCATGTTGGAATGGACCTTTGCTGGAAGCGCTCCGATGATAACTCGCGGAAAGGAGAAGCTGTTGTTTGGACCTAAATCCCCATCCCGTTAAATAGGCGGCTTGTTTATACGGCTAGGGGTGTGGATGTAAAAACGCCCTGGGTTTCGCATTTGTTTGACACATGGAAGACGGCCATTATGGGGCGTGGAAGCCGAGGAGCACTACATTACAAAAATCGGACATTATTCCTATAGGTACACAAGATTTGGAGAAGAACCCGCCTTGCAATGCCGAACATTCTGCGCGCCGGACTCGTCGTCATTGAAGCCTGGTTCGGGGGCTACTGAGGGAGTCCTGGATTAGGGGGTGTTCGGGTAGACGGACTATACCTTCAGCCGGACTCCAGGACTATGAAGATACAAGATTGAAGACTTCGTCCCGTGTCCGGATGGGACTTTCCTTGGCGTGGAAGGCAAGCTTGGCGATGCGGATATTCAAGATCTCCTACCATTGTAACCGACTCTATGTAACCCTAACCCTATCCGGTGTCTATATAAACCGGAGGGTTGTAGTCCGTAGGCAATCGACTCCATATACAACAATCATACCACAGGCTAGCTTCTAGGGTTTAGCCTCCTTGATCTCGTGGTAGATCTACTCTTGTACTACCCATATCATCAATATTAATCAAGCAGGACGTAGGGTTTTACCTCCATCAAGAGGGCCCGAACCTGGGTAAAACATCGTGTTCCCTGCCTCCTGTTACCATCCGGCCTAGACGCACAGTTCGGGACCCACTACCCGAGATCCGCCGGTTTTGACACCGACAATCTGCATGCCGCCACCCAGGTGCCTGCCCAGCTGGTTGGGTCGGCAACTGCATGTGTATGGTGGTGGAGGTTTAGTCGGCGTGGGCCTGTTGGTGGCCCTGCGGATGTCCTTGGCAAGGGCCTTGCCGGGGCCCCGGCAAGGGTCTTGCCGAGGCGCCTGCTGTCATCCCCGACAAGGCGCTTGCCGGGGGTCTCGTGGTCTTCGCTGGCTGGTATCTCGCCAAAGGTCGTCGTCTTCTTAGTGCGTATCTGATTTTGAATGTCTTCACAAAGATCTGCATGCCACCATGGGGATGTCTCCCGAATCCTTGCCCCTTGGGGCAGTGGACTCAAGGGTAATTTGCTCTGTAGGCGTGGGGCGAGTCGCCGCGGCAAGGGTCTTGCTGGGGTTGCCAAAGCTGTCTCCCGGCAAGGATCTTGCCGGGGGAGTCCGCTTCGTCCCTTTTGTTCTTCGTGGTCTTGGCCTTGGCGTCGTCCTAGTTCCGTTGAGCTTCGGTCTTACCCTGGCTCACCTCCCTTGCCTTGCTTGGTGTGGTGGTGCCCGTGGCTCAGACTATCCGTGCACAGTTATAGGGGTACAAAAAAGTGTACCCCTCTTTTTGTACATGGACACACGGTCTCAATCACACTAGAGGTTGTCTTTGAATCTCCGAACAATTTCCGAAGTGAGGAGTTAATCTTCGACATCGTCCCCTTTCGCAGCGGCTATCACGCACTGCTCGGACGAACCGCATTTGCTTGATTCGATGCAGTACCACACTATGCTTATCTCAAGCACAAGATGCCTGGTCCATGCAGCATCATAACGGTGAATGGAAATATGGAACGCTCCCTCTGCACAGAAGAGCACACAGCTGCCTTAGTAGCAGAAGTACAGACCGGCCTTCTCAAGCAGAACCTTAATTCGGCTGCTGATCGCACGGACACCGTTAAGAGGGTCCGAACTACCCTGCAGCAGGACAACTCGGCTCGTCTAGAGCTCGACTAGCAATCTGGCCTCCATCTCAGTCTCGATCAAGTGGTGGCATTCATGCTGCGCGTACATAACTACACACTCAAAATTCCATGGGCATCGACGGAGGCATAGCTAGCTTGTGATCCACGGTATGGCTCAACCGACACCGGATACACACATACCTTCACTTTAATTCGTTTCCTTTTCAGGTTTCAATCCGGCAGGCCCCATCTGCTGGCCTGATCACCAGTTCTCTTGAAGGATAAACACACCAAGACGGCGAGAAACCAGACGTATGGGGGATTTTCAAGGTGGTTTCGTTAACAATCACTCTACCTGTTTTCCAGGACCCACATGCAGCTCTCCTTTGGTTTCTGGCAGGTTAAATAGCCTGTTGCTTATCGCATTACTGGTATCAATGCGCCTCAACATATTAATCAAATTACAATGAAAATAGTTCGCGGCCCGAGCTTTAGGGCCCTAGCTTATTATCTTGGCACCCTCTCTGTTTTCCTTTCTTTTTTTCTTTCTTTTTTCCCCTCCTGGTGGTAACCTTATCAGATAGCACCCATACACTTTGGTACGTTTCATATTTGCCAGGGGCTTCATAGCACCCCGTACTACGACAACAAAAGTCTGAACACTTTTTATAGTATACTAGTAAAAATGTCTGTGCGTTGCAACGGGATGATATCACAAACTCTAACCCAATATGCACGGCTCAAAATCCCCACATATTCAAATCATCCATTATGAGATGACACCTATTTTAAAAATGTAGTAGTTAGTTTGAAGTTATTCAGTTAGACACTGACTCGTTAATTCCTCTACAAAGAAATTCAAGATGAATCCTTCATCCCTTTGAATACTATATTGTTCTCCTTTTGTGATGCTTTTATTGGATACTGAACTTCAGAAACTCGCCCCATTTATCCATCTTCCTAACGTTTAAAACAGCCCATGCTTTGTAACGGGAAACAAAAATATTGATATATTTATGTTATTGTGACAAACACCAACATCTTGTTCATGTCCCTCTTCTTCATCGATCCAACGGCACCACACCAATAAATTACTTCTCTCTATATGGGACATGTCTCCATCTTAACCCTCGTAAGAATACTACTCATGCAACAATCATTAATTTTTAATATTTATAAAATTCAACGATGAAGCAATGAATGAATCCAGCCCATCAGATTATGTTCTGTAAACAAGGTCGGCAATCCTATTGACCCCGCATGACCTGTGCGATATGATCAGGTCGTCCTGCGGGCACATTGAGCACAGACGTTTGCTTTGTTTTTCTTGGTTGTGATGGTCTCCTTCCCACGGATATGAACGCGAGTCTCCACGTATGTATCTCTCCCAGTCAATTGCATATCTTTTTTATGCCTCTATCTCTCATGTTTCACTCACTTCTCATGTACCCTTCTCTTTCATGTGTCTCTCTCAAACTCTCAGATCTCTCTCTCTCCTCTAAAAAGCCTGGATGACCAAATAAAAAACTATGAACATTTTCAAAAAATCATTTGAGCCTTCCTTCTATTTTATTTAATTGCCTTTTCAAATTCCTTTTGAGCCTTTCAAAAACCCCATGCCTTTTTCTACTTCAAGGTAGACCTCCAAACTTTGCCGATATTTCTTCTATATTTTCCCCAAGTTCCATTAAAAATCTCAATATTTTTGGACACTTATAAAACCTAGTCCTAGAGTTTGAATTTAAACTTTCAATCAGGCCCATTTATATTTTATGGATCAAGATCATTTTTGTGAGTCCAAGGAAAATAACCCCATGCCCAAACTCTTTTCCTAAAGCTCCTTTTCTTTCTCCAAATCTCTGGGTTCTTTTCCAGAAATAGAAAAACTGAAAAACTGAAGGAAGAGAGGGAGAGAGAGCGCCAGCCGGCCCTTTTGGCCCAAGGCCCAGCCGCACCTCGTCAACCCTAGCCGCCAGGGGAGAGGATCGCTCGATCCCGATCCCCACTCTTCCGAGCCCCCTCGTCCTCCTCTCGATCCCCAGCCACCAGAGAGACACGCACGAGAGAGAGGTTCGGCCGGCGCCGCCCCTCGCACGCTTGCCTCCCGCCGGAAACTTCGCCACCCGATGCCGTGCCTCCGGCAAGCTCCGCCTCTCCTCCTCCCGTTTTCCCTCCTCGCGCCGTACTGCTCGAAGCAGCCATGCTCTGCCGTGGTCCGCGGCGAGCGTCGCTAACCCCGTGCCTTCCCTGCCGCTCCCCTACCCCATTGGGGACGAGGCTGGCGAGTCCTGCCGTCGTCCGGAGGTAATCCGCTGCCGTCCCTCTCCTCGTTCCCTTTCTCTTCTCTGCCATGGCTACCCATCCTCGTTCCCTTTCTCTTCTCTGCCATGGCTACCCGCAGGAGCTCGAGCTCGCCCCGCACCTCCTTCCTGTCGTCCTTCTCGCCGTCGCCTGGATCCACGCCTCCCCACACCCTACAAGTCCCGCCACGCCACCCTCCTCTGCCTCGCCTCCCCATGCGTGGATTCGGTCGCCCTCGAACCATTCCTGCCGGAATCCGGCGTGATCCGGCCGGAGAATGAACGCCGCCGCGGCCTGGAACCTCCCCTGCATGCATCTTCGTGGCTGCACGCCGGCGCAGCTGGGACCTCCCCTGCTTGCATCTTCGTCGCTGCACGCCCCATGTTGTTTTTACTAAAATTGAAACATTTTTCTCAGATTAAAAGAGGACTGCGGGTTAGATAACTAAAACTGCAGGGACTTTTGTGTAAAAACGCCACGACGGTGAACCCAGAGACTCAATCCGTGCTTTATTATTAGGGAGAGAATTCGGCACTCCGAATTTAGCACTATATGCATTGGCTCCGAATCATGTCTTCGGTCAATAGTTGGGTTGCCTAGATCCTGTGCTTGCTACCTTACATTTTGCTATATCGGCTAAGGTAGTAAAGGGAGAACTAATGCGATTGTGCCTTGGTTCATCCAAATGAGCACCTCGGTAGAGAAAGCCAAAAACTGACTGTTATGATCCGGCGAGAGCCGGTCAGCTCTTCGGAGGTTGCAAATCATTGGATATTTCTTTCGCATTATGCGAAGGATCTGTACTTCCCAATCAGACGCTTATAGCACACTAGTTCGGATACTAGGGGCGGCGCCCATGTTTTTATTGTCGAACTCCTATAGCTAAGTGAGGGCGCTAAAGCCACATAGTCTGATTACCTGGTTCGCTGCGCTAAACAATACCTTCAAGGACCATATAATTGGATCAAGATTGTTTAGATTCCATCCCGAACAGCCCCGTACTACCTACATGGGGGCAGAAGCCGACGACTGGCCAACCCTCAGGTTTCATACAACACGGCCGCACAGGAGGTAAAATTTAAAACATAACAAGCATTACATTACATACCCACTTGGTTTTATCATACAAGGTAGAAGGAACTTGAATACATTCATTCAATGATCGCGTCTTTCGCACAATGATCCGCAACAATGTGGGACCCCTCCAAGACATCGCCAAAGTATCGCTCGGGTGTGCGGTGCTCCTTGCCCTCAGGTGGCCCCTCGGTCGCTAACTTGATGGCGTCCATCATTGCCCACTGGACCTTGACATAGGAGAAGGCCAGACGCGCGTCCTCGATGCAAATGGACCGCTTGACGACGTCCAGCCGAGGACAGGCATCTACTAGCCGTTTCACAAGGCCGAAGTAACTGCCAGGTATAGCTTTGGCTAGCCACAACCGGATTATTAAATCCTTCATGGCCAGTTCGGCCACCCTATGCAGCTCACCAGCTGTTTTAGCTGATTGCTGAAGGGCATCGGATGTTCTGGCACAAGATATTGCGACCAGAACAGCTTCTCCGTGGAGCTCCCTTCTTCGGCTCGGAAGAACTCCGCGACGTCGGTCACACTGCGTGTCAGCTCAGCAAAAGCCCCTGGAGAACTCCGAATCCGGGTTAGTAAAAGATATTTCCTCTTCAAATTCTTGCTTTGCATATTGAATGCCTTACCCATCGCGATCTTCCAGGCCTCCTGGATCTCCAGGAGGGCGCTCTGGGCCTCACTCTAGGCCGTCTCCGCACTCTGACGAGCCTTGTCGAGTTTGGCCTCTTGAGCCGACGCATTGTGCTCCAAGGTCTCGCACTTCCTCAACGCATCCTGGAGCTCATGTTGGACCTCGTTCACCTGGGCCTTGAACTTCTTACGGGCGGCCTGCTCCTTGGCAGCCTTCCCCTCGGCTTCTGCTAGGGCCTTTCTCAGGGCCTCGACCTCGGTCGTCGCTTCTATACATATCATGACACTTCAGTGAATGCACATCATTTTACCTTTTTCGAACATATAACAGGTTATTACATACCTTGTTTTTCTTGCAGCTGCCTCCTCACCCGGCCGAGCTCCTCCTCGGCCTCCTCCAGTCTCTGCTTCAGTCCAGAGACTTTGTCACTATGCGAGACTGCGGCCAACATCGACGCCTGCGTATTCATTTTAGAAAAATTTAGTTAGTTTGCTGCAATAAGGGATTGATCCTCTGTCCGGCTTTTTCTTTCCGAATATCGGACAGTGTCTCAGGGGCTACTGTCTATATTGGGATTTTCTCTTTTCACGTTGCTTACCTCAAAACCTTTCAGCAAGCTACTGCAGACTTCGGTTAGTCTGCTCTTGGCGGACTGAACCCTTTCAATTTCGTGCCCATAAGAACACAGTGCTCATCCACAATGGAAGCGCCTCGCAGCGCTTCCATCAGATAATGCGGTGCCCCTGGTTGGGCAGGGGTCACCGGCGGAATAGACATACCCGGTTCTTTCGAAGAAGGTTGCATGCCGGATTCCGGAGCCGCATCAGTCTTCGGAATCGAGTCCGGCTGAGGGTCGAACTGAATACGGCCCTCCTCACCAGTCTCCATGGGGGTTGGCTCCCCCAGGTGTCCGGTGACGGGGATTTCACCTTCTGGCGCCTCCTGAGCCTCTCCCCGGCCTGGAAAGGTCCTTCAGGACAGCACCTCCGCATCGTCCTTGGCCTTGGGGGAGTGAGCGGCCTGCGGTGACTCGCTGGCCATCGCCTTTGAATCCAACGAACCTCGTGACGAGGATCGCTGGGAGCTGTCATGGGCCGGACTTCAATAGCATAACCAATCATGTCAATACAACGAAGATGAGAGGCTTGATTTATGGGCATGTATGAGTCCTACCACTTACGATGCGGCCCGAGGCTTAGTTCGGGGCCATCTCTCCGGACTATTATCGACGTCCCACGTGGAGTTATCCGCAAGGGAGCCTGTCGGAGTCCTGGATTAGGGGGTCTTCGGACAGCCGGACTATCTCCATTGGCCGGACTGTTAGACTATGAAGATACAGGATTGAAGACTTCGTCGCGTGTCCGGATGGGACTCTACTTGGCGTGGAAGGCAAGCTAGGCAATACGGTTATGTGTATCTCCTCTTTTGTAACCGACCTTGTGTAACCCTAACCTCTCCGGTGTCTATATAAACCATAGGATTTTAGTCCGTAGGACAACATACAATCATACCATAGGCTAGCTTCCACTAGTAGAAAACGGGCCATTAGCACCGGTTTGTAAGGGCCTTTAGTGCCGGTTATGGAACCGGCACTAACGTTTCGGCACTAAAGCCCCCCCCCCTTTAGTACCGGTTCAGCACGAACCGGCGCTAAAGGGGAACCATGTGGCGTGAGCTCGCGCCCTGGTACGGGGGACCTTGAGTACCGGTTGGTGTTACCAACCGGTACTAAAGGTTTTTTTTTCGAAATTTTTTTTTGAAAATTTTGGAAAAAATATTTGATTTTTTTTATTTTTAATTTTTCTGAATTATTTGATGATTTAGTCTCTAATCACCTCTCTTAACTGCTCAAGTGTGGATCACTCATTCCAAATCATCTAACTTCCCGACCGGTCACCCATCCCTCTCACTACTCCAGCCCGAGCACGCTTAACTTTCAGGTTCTATTCTCCTTCGTTTCCGAGTCTGCACTTGTTGTTTTCCTGACAATAGTAAGATGTCAATCCTATTAACCTTCAGGAATTTTGCTTGAGCATGAAGTGACACATTTCACTGTTTGAGTTTGAAACTATTGTTTTAAAAACAATAATTATTTAGTAACACTAATATTTCTTGAATAATTAGTTTGACCATTGTTTGACCACAGTTTGACCATAGTTTGACCAGATTTGACCAAAATTGAAATAACTAAAATAATTATTTAGTAACACTAATATTCTAGAATAATTAGTTTGACCATTGTTTGACCACAGTTTGCCCACTGTTTGAATATTTTTCAATTTTTTCCACTCTAGATCTTAAAAGCCCCGTAACTTTTTTCTATTAGGTGTGCCCATTTCTACAAATTTCAGAGAGATTTTGCAAATAAAGTCAAAATTCACATTTGCAAATTTTCCCAACAACTAGACCACATACACATGAGAAACTTATTTTCTTTTATTTTTTTGACATTTCCATTATTTTCTTTTATTTTTTTTAAACTGAAAAGGCGATC